>NC_011908.2:301162-602324 GCF_000006355.2 Plasmodium knowlesi strain H | reverse complement strand
TTTTTTTTTTTTTCGTTATGTTTTAGGGAAAACTCGAAAAAAAAACAGTAAAGCAATATGGATCTTTAAAATGTTAATTATGTATATGCATAGTTAACTTTATGGAATAGTGCCCTTGCGGACAATAGTCTGGCGTGACGGGGCTGGACCCCTTTTTTGCGATTTTTTCCAGTTGTACGTACATGGGAAATACAAAATGAGGTTAAATAATTAAAAGCGAATTATTTCAGACATACGTTTATTGCCTTTTAAAGGGAAGACGAAGAAAGAGTTGTCCATCTGGCAGTGTTACATAAGAGGAAGTATGGAATATCTCGTGTGCGGTGTGGAGGGGAATTATCACGTCCTATGTTTTTGGAGTTCGTGATAGGTGTCTTCTTTCCCTTTATACTGCAAATCGCATTGAGAGGGCTCTATACACTGGTCAGATGGATACTTGTCTTATTATGCTTTATGCCGACTCTTGTCCACAGATCTGTCCTATGGATTCTTTCTTTCTTTTTTTTTTTTTTTCTTTTTTTGCATCCCTTTGGGAGTATCTTTTCCCTTATACAGTTATATATATATACATGGACAAGAGAAATATTAAAAAAAAATAATAATAAAAGAAAGAAAAGAAAGAGTTAAATGAGAATAAAGAAAGCATGACGAAACTCATGAATGTCGATAACAACGCTCAAAGTGGTGGTGGTACACCATCCATATCCGACGTATTAGTAAATGACGACTGCACGATTTCACAAGACAAACTGAAAACAGCTATTCAGTCAGCAATACAGAATGGGAGTGGTACTGCGAGCGCTGAACTCCTAACACCGAAAATAAATACACTATCCCAGGACATAATAGGTAAGAAAAAGAAGGGGAAAAAAAGAAAAAAAAGAAAAAAAAAGAAAAAACAGAAGGTTTATGATGTCGCATTTATGTTGCGGGATTTATAATATTTTACGGTGTACATGTGTAAGATTTCGTATTTAGGTTGCGGGATTTATAATATTTTACGGTGTATATGTGTAAGATTTCATATTTAGGTTGCGCGATTTAATATTTTGCGGTGAATATGTGGAAGATTTTGCACTTCAGGTTGTGGGATTTAATATTTTACGGTGTATGTATAGGATTTCGTATTTAGGTTGCGGGATTTATAATATTTTACGGTGTACATGTGTAAGATTTCGTATTTAGGTTGCGGGATTTAATATTTTTACGGTGTGTATGTGTAAGATTTCGCATTTTTAGGCTTAAGTTTTCAGGGTGTTGGAAGAAAAGTATGGCCTGGAATTTAGTTCCTTAGGGGGAATTTTTTTTTTTTTTTGCCAAGATAGAAAGAATAGGAAAAAAAAGGAAAAAAGGGAAGGTTCCAGGGTTTAGGAGTAAGGTTTTAGGGTTATTGGAGTAAGGTTTTAGGGTATAAGAATAAGGTTCCAGGGTTCAAGATTAAGGTTCCAGGGTTCAAGATTAAGGTTCCAGGGTTCAAGATTAAGGTTCCAGGGTTAGCTTTAGTTGAGGAAGGGGGAAGGGAAAGACCCCTCGCGGACAGAGACCGGATACTGGACGCTAACCTGATGGTGGCAACTGTATGGTAGGAAGCGGATGATATGAACCTGATGGTATGAACCGGACGGTATGAACCGGATGGTAGGAGCAGGATGGTAGGAACAGGATGGTATGAACCGGATCGTAGGAACCGGATGGTAGGAACCGGATGGTGGGAAGTGGATGGTGGGAAGTGGATGGTGGGAAGTGGATGGTGGGAAGTGGATGGTGGGAAGTGGATGGTGGAGACTGGATGGTGGAGACTGGATGGTGGAGACTGGATGGTAGAGACTGGATGGTGGAGACTGGATGGTGGAGACTGGATGGTGGAGACTGGATGGTGGAGACTGGATGGTGGAGACTGGATGGTTGCGACCGGATGGTGGGAACTGGATGGTGGAGACTGGATGGTAGGAACCGGATGGTAGAAACCGGATGGTGGGGACTGGATGGTGGGGACTGGATGGTGGGGACTGGATGGTGGGGACTGGATGGTGGGGACTGGATGGTGGGGACTGGATGGTGGGGACTGGATGGTGGGGACTGGATGGTGGGGACTGGATGGTGGGGACTGGATGGTGGGGACTGGATGGTGGGGACTGGATGGTGGGGACTGGATGGTGGGGACTGGATGGTGGGGACTGGATGGTGGGGACTGGATGGTGGGGACTGGATGGTGGGGACTGGATGGTGGGGACTGGATGGTGGGGACTGGATGGTGGGGACTGGATGGTGGGGACTGGATGGTGGGGACTGGATGGTGGGGACTGGATGGTGGGGACTGGATGGTGGGGACTGGATGGTGGGGACTGGATGGTAGAGACTGGATGGTATGAACCGGATGGTATGAACCGGATGGTATGAACCTGTTGGTAGTAACTGGATGGTAGGAACCGGATGGTAGGAACTGGATGGTATGAACTGAATGGCATGAACCGGATGGTAGGAACTGGATGGTAGGAACCGGATGGTAGTAACCCGATGGTATGAACCGGATGGCAGGGACGCATCCCAGCATCCCTCCCCGGAGGGGTAGGTAAAACTCCTCGAAGACGAAAAACCGGATACTACACAGTAAACGGATGGTATGAACCGGACAGTATGAACTGGATGGTATGAACCGGATAGTATGAACCGGATGGTATATACCGGATGGTAATAACCGTATGGTAGTAACCGGATGGTGGGCACCGGATGGTATGAACCGAATGGTGGGTACCGGATGGTATGAACCGGATGGTAGGAACTGGATGGTATGAACTGGATGGTATGAACCGGATGGTATGATCCGGATGTTATGATCCGGATGGTATGATCCGGATGGTATGAACCGGATTGTAGGGAAACCGGATAGTATGAACTGGATGGTATGAACCGGATGGTATGAACCGGATGGTATTAAGCGGATAGTGGGAAGTGGATGGTATGAACCGGATGTTATGAACTGGATGGTAGTAACCGGATGGTAGGAACTGGATGGTAGTAACCGGATGGTAGACACCGGATGGTATGAACCGGATGGTAATAACCGGATGGTAATAACCGGATGGTAGTAACCGGATGGTAGAAATCGGATGGTAGAAACCGGATGGTATGATCCGGATGGTATGAGCCGGATGGAATGAACCGGATGGTAATAACCGGATGGTAATAACCGGATGGTGGAGACTGGATGGTGGAGACTGGATGGTGGAGACTGGATGGTGGAGACTGGATGGTGGAGACTGGATGGTGGAGACTGGATGGTGGAGACTGGATGGTGGAGACTGGATGGTGGAGACTGGATGGTGGAGACTGGATGGTGGAGACTGGATGGTGGAGACTGGATGGTGGAGACTGGATGGTGGAGACTGGATGGTGGAGACTGGATGGTGGAGACTGGATGGTGGAGACTGGATGGTGGAGACTGGATGGTGGAGACTGGATGGTGGAGACTGGATGGTGGAGACTGGATGGTGGAGACTGGATGGTGGAGACTGGATGGTGGAGACTGGATGGTGGAGACTGGATGGTGGAGACTGGATGGTGGAGACTGGATGGTGGAGACTGGATGGTGGAGACTGGATGGTGGAGACTGGATGGTGGAGACTGGATGGCACGGAAACGGGATACTACATACTAAACTGACACAACGAACAAACAACCAACACAACGAAAATGATGACTTTAAAAAATGTTATATTGTTTGATTGTTTGATTGTTTGATTGTAGTTTTAAAAAGAATGTTAGATTTTCTTCAATGTACTTTTAAAAAAAAATGTTAACTTATTTTTGATTTTATTATTCTGTTCTTTTTTTTTTTTTTTCGAATATTTTGGAATATTGTTGTTTTCTTTTTTTTCGAAATATTTATCGCGTGCTCTACAATATAGGATTTCAAGGTAAACTACTAATATAAGGAGACCTACGACTATAACTGCTCCGGCAACTCCGAGTCCTATAACTATACCCCGTGAAAGGCCCGTGGATACCCCGGGTAGCTCGGATACCCCCGGAATAAAGAAAATACCCAAGATCCAAATGCCCAATATTAATGATAGTATACATCTATGTTTCCGGGCACGACGACAAAAGATTTTTTTACAAATTCTTCGAAATTTATCCTTTACATTTTTTGCTTCCTTTGGGGTGTTCTTCTCTGCCGAATGGGCGGAACCTACTTCTCCTAATGAGGTCAATGTATCGTCAGAAAGGTGACTATCGTCCTCCCCTCCTAAGTGGGGAGGACGATAGTCCTCATAACTCTCATGGGGAAATTCATCACTTTGCCTTGCTTGCACACTACACAAACTATCATGGTCAAAATTTATATCTTCTTCTGATGAAGATAAATCATCGGAGTTGTCCATGGAAATGCTATCATCATCATCTAATGTGCTTAATGCACTCACCTAAACAAAACAAAAATATACATATATACATATATATAGAAAATATGCATATATAAGGAATGGTCTAAGGGAAAAGGGGGGAAGGAAAACCTTCCCCCCATCCCCCTTCTTTCCTTCTCCCCCCCTTCAAAGAAGCTAAAGCTGCACTCTGAATCTGACTTTCAACACCCCTAAAACCTTAATCAAACACCCCTAACACCGTAATCTAACACCCCTAACACCTTAATCTAACACCCCTAACACCATAATCTAACACCCCTAACACCATAATCTAACACCCCTAACACCTTAATCTAACACCCCTAACACCTTAATCTAACATCCCTAACAACTTAATCCAACACCCCTAACACCTTAATCTAACACCCTTAACACCTTAATCTGACACCGTTAAAACCTTATTCTAACACCCCTAAAACCTTTACTCCTGAATCAGCAACCCTAAACCCGGAACCCAGAATCTTACTCCTATACACTGAACCCTGAAACCCTAAACCCTAAACCCTGAACGCTGAATCTGACTCCTGTACAATGAACCCTATACCCTATACCTTATACCCTGAACCCTAAACCCCTAAACCCTAAACCATAAACCCTCAAAGCATAAAACCTGAACCCTAAACGCTAAACCCATGAACCCTAAACCCTGAACCCTAAACACTAAACCCTAAACCCTGAACCCAAAAACCCGGAACCCTGAACCCTAAACCCTAAAACATAAACCCGGAACCATGAACCCTTAACCCTAAAACCTGAACCTTAAAACCCTAAACCCTGTACCCTGAACCCTGAACCCTAAACCCTGTACCCTGAACCCTTAACCTTGAACCCTTAACCCTAAACCCTTAACCCTAAACCCTAAACCCTGAACGGTGAACCATGAACCCTGAACCCTGAACCCTGAAACCTCCCCTCCCTTTTTTTCCTTAAACATGAATAATAAATATGAATAATAATTTGGTGTGCGGGAAAAAAGTAATATACATGTAGGATTTTCGCCCCCTACATATTTATTTCCTCCTATAGTTGTAAAAAATATTACAAAAAAAAATTTTTTCTGTTATTCATACCTGGTGTTGATCATTGGTTTGATACCATAAGAATAGGTATGCAAAGATTAATGTAGATATTTTTATAAAAGAAATAGGTGCCATTTTTTTTTGTACTGTATATTTGGTTTGTTTTGCTTTTATATACTGTATATTTTAGTTTGTTTTGCTTTTGTACTGTGTTGGTTGTTGTTGTCGTTGTCAACTTGTTTGTGGTGTCGACGTTGTTATATCAATGGGGCTGTAATTTTGATTTGCTTCTGTATACTGTATATTTGGTATGGCTAAATTCGGAGTGACCCATATGTGTTCTTCTTCATTTATTATATGCATATAGTATATAAATATTTTTCCCCATAATAATAATAAGGAATCCTAATAGAATCGTCTGCGTTTACATTTCACAGATTCTGCCTTAATTTCGTATATGTACACTATGAATCAAAGAAAATTGTTCGAATATATAATTTATGAATAATACAAATAATATAGAATTTGTGAAAAAAATTAGTTTTACAGAACAGTATTCTTCTTACAAATTAAATAGAATAATTAATATTTTCCAAACAAGTGGCACAAAGTCCTGAAATACATATATCTTACATTCATTATTGTAATAAGAACAAATTAAATCTTTTTTAATAATAAAACTATATAAATAAATAAATATATATATATATATACACAAGTAGTATATTAATTTGAATTTCTAGCACAAAAAAAAGAACAAAAAGTTACCAAAGATGATAATTCAATGCTCCGTATATGGACCATACACAAAATTCCTTAATTATAGAACTAATAGTCTAGGATCTTTGTGCAGTGCACCAGAATTCGGTGGTAACATATATTAACATGTAGAACTGATTATATATATTATTATAATGACCACTATCCACAACTCCCCTCCCCTCCCATAGAAGTGTTCGATCTAATACAATGTGATAAATAATTAATAAAAGTTAAGTAAAAAAAAATAGAAAGCCCTATATATGTATAGATTCATTCCCCATCGACAAACATGTATAGAAAGAATGGGAAAAAAAAACGGAGAAAAAGAGTCTAGAAGAAGAAAAAAAAAAAAAAAAGGTTTATTTAAAAAAGAAAAAGAAGAAGGAACAAAAAGAAAAGAAAAGAAAAGGAAAGGAATAAAAGAAAAGAAAAGAAAAGGAAAGGAATAAAAGAAAAGAAAAGAAAAGGAAAGGAATAAAAGAGAAGGAATGAAAAGGAAAGGAATAAAAGAGAAGGAATGAAAAGTAAATGGAATAAAAAGAAAAGGAAAGAAAAAGAGGAGAAAAAAAAAGAGAAGGAAAGAAAAAGAGGAGAACAGAAAAAGAGAAGGAAAAGAGAAGGAAAAGGAAAGAAAAGAAAAGGAGAAGGAAAGAGAAGGAAAAGAGAAGGAAAAGAGAAGGAAAGAGAAGGAAAAGAGAAGGAGAGTAAAGAAAAAACTGTAGAAAGAAAAAGAAGAGAAGAAAAGTAAAGAGAAGAAAAGAATAAAAATAATGAAAGAAACAAAAGAAAAAAAGAGGAAGGAAGAAAAAAGGAATGAAAATAATGGAAGAAAAAGAAATGGGAAGGAAAGAGAAGGAAATGTTTCGGTTAAACTAGATCGGTTTACGGTTTAGAATTTAGGGTTCACGTTTTTAGTGTTTAGGGTTCAGGGTTTAGGGTTCAGGGTTCAGGGTTCAGGGTTTAGGGTTCAGGGTTCAGGGTTCAGGGTTTAGGGTTCAGGGTTCAGGGTTCAGGGTTTAGGGTTCAGGGTTTAGGGTTCAGGTTTTATGGTTTGAGGGCTTAGGGTTTTATAGTTCAGGGTTTAGTTATCACGGTCTTAGAGTTCAAGGTTTAGGGTTTAGGGTTTATGGTTTCAGGGTTTAGGGTTCAGGGTTTAGGGTTCAGGGTTTTTTTGGTTTTAGGGTTCAAGGTTTAGGGTTCAGGGTTCAGGGTTTAGGGTTTAGGGTTTAGGGTTCAGGGTTTAGGGTTCAGGGTTTAGGGTTCAGGGTTCATGGGTTTAGGATTCATGGGTTTAGGGTTCATGGTTTATGGGTTCATGGGTTCATGGGTTCATGGGTTCATGGTTTTAGGGTTCATTGGTTTAGGGTTGATGTGTTTAGGGTTTATGGGTTTAGGGTTCATGGATTTAGGGTTCATGGGTTTAGGGTTCATGGGTTTAGGGTTCATGGGTTTAGGGTTCATGGGTTTAGGGTTCATGGGTTTAGGGTTATGGTGAAAGTAGGTTCCGGGTTAAAAGTAATGTTGGTACCCAGTTGTTAGAGTTATGTTGCATGGATGTACGTATGAAAAGGTGGTGAGGGTATAAGAATTAAGAAGGTTGTATGGGCATATGAATGAAAAGTTTGAAGGAGAAGGGAACAACTTGCTTGTGAGAGGAAAGAAGGAATATTTCTCCAAGAGAAAATGCCTATGTGTGTATAATAAACCATTTGCACATATTCATGGATCACCATTCATTGCTGAAACCTACTTGATATAACCGCCGTATGCGGATCCTTTATTACATCATATTCGACGCAATCATTATGTGTAATGGCGCGAAAAATAGGTATACAAAAATTACAAATATAGCAATTAAATTTAATAATTCTTTTGGCTCCTTATGATTGCTTCTGCAAGTGCTCATATAAAATTTAGAAATAATGATATTCGACCTAAATTCATTACCTTCCTTCCCCTCTCATTCAAAATTATGCAATTGCTTATTATTTATTTTTATCTCCTTTCAATATGAATATTTGTAACACACGATTGAAACATGTGCCATTATAGCAAGAGGTACACCACCTCCCCCTCCCCGGCAGGATGATTCAAAGAATGGAAGACAAGCATTCGAAGAAGGAATAAATCTAAATACTACTATGTGCCGTGCGGATGAAGGTCAAATCAGTTCCTTCGGAGATTTTTTCTCCCATGCACCAAAAATGATAAAAGGAAAAAATAGAAAAAAAAATAATGTAAAAAAAAAAACAGTTGTTCCAAATTAAACAGCGTAACTCATGAGGATACCCATTTTACAGATGATAAAAAAGGTAAATGTTTATGGGGAGGGAGCAAAATGGTGCCCGGTCACTAAAAATTACTGTCCGCACAACGCACAATTTACTGTAAGGGCGCGTGAAGGGAAAAGTAGGCTGCCTTGGCATAAATCCGTATCAACTGGGACATACCCCGAACACGATGATTCACAAAAATCGACAACAGGTGCTAATAACTGTACACCTCGGCATGGAAAAATATTCATGCGCGGAAAATGCAAATTGACAAAAGTGAAAAGGTGAGAAAGAGGCGAACACAAAAGCCTGACTTAGGGCTTCTAGCACACAAACTACGATCACAGTATAAAATCACTCAAGGAGAATGCCATTCGCACACACGTACATACGCATGTTCTCTGTATATTATAAAAAAAAAAAAAAAAAAGGAATCATTCGCGAATTAGAGGATGTGCAGTTAGCGCACATAAAAGGCAACAGAAATTGAAGCGAGTAGGATTAATTAAAAAATGTGGAAACTAATCAGTTGGGCTAAATGCCACACACAGGCGCATAAATAAGTGCACACCCCGTACGTATACATAGCAAACTTTTAGGTGGGAAAAAAAAAAAAAAAAAAAAAAAGGCAATGTCGATCGGACATACTCACAAATGCTTAGATGAGTACAGAAATATATGCTGATTATACAATTGGTCCGCTCTCGCAAAAAAAAAGAGAGAGAAAAAAAAGGGGTAATTTTTCAGACAGCAAATCTTCACCATCTGTTCCTTCTGTTGCTGTGCCTATTATTGTTACTGCTCTTCCACTTCTTCCCCCTACTCTTGATCATATCCCCGCTTTAATGGGTAAACGCCTTCACTTCTTCTCCGTAATTTTTAAGTACACGCAAGAAAGCAGGGTTACCACCCCGAGGGCGTTCAATCCATAAGTCACGGGCAAGTGCTTCTTATCACCCAGGTACATATATACCACATCAGTCAAGTAGGTGAGGTAAAAATTTATAATTAAGCACATTGCACTAACTGCAAACATAATTCCACACAGCTTACCGAAATGCTTCTTCGAATACTTCTCATCCACATAGCAATAGAAACAGGAGAAAACGAATGATATGTAAAAGAAAAACAAAATGATGGACATCATTTTGAAAAAGTACCCATCAAATAGGATCAAGATATAAGTGAGAAATATAAATATGTTGTTTGTTAATATACTGTATATAGAACCAAACTTTCCAGCCAGGTAGCCAAAGAATGGGGTTGGGATAAAGGATAGAATAGTGGAGAGAGAAAATATTGTCGTGAGATCATTATCGTTCCATATAAGAATGGATCTATTGGATTTTATAAAAAAATCAAATCGAATCATACTCGAACTGCATATAAATACGGTGATTAAATATTCCCACTTCTGCGGATGCTTCCATAAAGATTTTATTCTATCTGAGAATTTATAAGTCTCATAATTATCGAATGATTTCTTATCTGCAGTTTCCATTCTGTCCATTTCGTTCATAATGCTTATGCTTCTTTTTTTCTCTGGATTTGATGATCCCGTTGCTCCTTCACTGTTTAGTTCTGACTGCGCGCTCTTCTTACTAGGTACGATGAAGATACCCACAATAAATGAATACAAACTACATACACACAGGTAAAATAGGCACAAAATATAAAACTCGTTATCCTTAAAATTGAACGTATAGAAAAAGGCGTATTTTAAGAGTAACCCAATGGCGAACCCCGTAGATCTTGCTGATCCAAGGATTCCGAAAATTAGGGATTCCTGTCCAGGAAAATATTTTGATATCTTTAACAAGGGAATGAAGGACAAGTCGGCTGAAATACCCAGCATTAAAAAGAACAAATACCATACGTAGGAAAACTTAAACACTGCTAGCGATAGAAATCCTGTTGCTAGAATTATTTGTCCACTTAGAAAACAGACCTTCTCTCCAAAGGTATCTAATACATACCCACTTACTGACGACAGGAAAAAATGAACAAAGAAGGCCAAGGTAAATAAATTATTCACAGCTACGTCTCGATTCCCACATGTCATATACGACGTATTTGCATCAACTTTAAATTCTCGCATATCATCCGTTGGTCCACATAATTCGCTGAAGGCCCCTGACTTGTATATGATTGGTTGCCAGCCACTAAATCCTGCATGCACGAAGGTTCCTACTGCCGCCACTATGGAGTACAACCCCAAGGCCACCCATCTGTTCACCCTCAGGTCCTTCCCCATGCCCTGCTCGTACTTGAGTTGAGATATGTCTTCCTTCATCTTCCTGGGCGGTATAGCGAGTTAATTGGTGTGTGTTAAGCGGCGCACTCAGCTTCCTGCTTATTTTTGTCCACCGCACGTGCGCGAAGCCTCCTATCCACTCGCAGCTACCGACCCCCTGTAGGTACCTCCCCGTGGTATATCCTGTTCTGTTAAAACGTGTGTCACGTTGAATCGGTTTACGCGCGGATCTCCCGGCTTCTCTCCACCTGTACGTTGTTCTCCTACGCCGCTGATTTGGCTATACTTCCAAAAGCAGTGGGGAAAAAAAAAAAAAAAAAAATGGAGAAACAGTCCCAAAAGGGTCACTTCAACTGTTACAAAAAAATGTTACGCCTTAAAATAACATTTTTATACAATGTTCCACAGGCAATTGTAAAAAAAAAAAAAAAAAAAAACAGAAAAATATTATAAGAAAGCTGTGCGAAAAATTAACGAAGCCAAAGTAAACAGAAGAACTGGGGGGGGAAAAGCAAAAAGAAGAAAAAATAAATAAAATAAAACAAAACGAAACAAAAGGAAAAGTGCAAAATGCGGAAGAACAAAATAAAATGAAAATAAAAATAAATAAAAAAAAAAAAAAAAAAAAAAAAAACTGATGGCGCTTTTAAAGAATATCAAGGGGAAAGATCCAAAATGAATGCAACAAAGTTGCGGGGAATTCTTCTCATACAGGTGTCGGTAACTTTACCAGTTATAACGTCGTATATGTACAGATTTTCTTCCACCACATTTCCTACCTGTAACACTTGCCTCTCTTGCCCTGTGCACGTTACATGCAAGTTCTTCCAGAGCCACATCGGAAGGTGCCATATTTTTATACACCATGCCATATACTCCATGTCAGATCCCTTTATGTCATATGCTCCATGCCACATTTCGATTCATTCACTCTACGAGGCTCTCCATTTGGTTAAAAATATTGTGCCACATTCCTTTTGCATGCTTTTGAAGTTTTTTTTTTTTTTTTTTTTTTTTTTTTAAATTTTTTTTTGTGTTTTTTTTTTATTTGCCTTATTTCATTTTATTTTTCACGTTTTAAAAGTGATAGCTTTAGCTTGTCACCATTTGTGTGCCCCTGTGAGAAAACTAAAAGTGAGCAATCTGGAGACAAAAAATAGGCGACAGAAGAAGCCTTCGCATTGTGATATAGCTGGTATAACATGTTCCGTCCATTTTTAAGTGTATGCTGATTCTTTAGCTTGCCTTGGACATTAGGCCAGTTCCCATTCGAAGAGCTCTCCTCGATTTGCATACATAGGCTGGTGAAGTTCGCCGTTTTGGTGGCATGGCTCCTTTTCCCCCGTGTGCATTCTGATGTGCTTTTTTTTTTTTTTTCCCCTTCTTTCCTCCCCTTTTGTCGCCAGTTTTACCGGCGAACATGCAGTTGCACAAATGGGTGTGGTCGAAAATAAAAATTCCTGTACAGGAAATACCGCCACTTATTTCTTGCATGCTACATGAGCACGGTATGGTGAACACCTGAGCTGCAAACCGAATCGCAGGGTAAGATCACACAAGATGAAGTCATATGCATGAAAAAAATGGCTCATAAACTTGCGCATGAGGGCGCATACAAACTTGCATGGACGACTTTCCTACGAGCGCACCACCCCGTGTCGAACCAATCGAGTTGTTGAAAAGTCGTAACTTCATAAACAGAACTGAAAAAAAAAAAAAAAAAAAAAGAGCACGAATTGTGGAAAAACAAAATTTGCTCTCGCAGCAATAAGCGCTCACACATGAACACACTTGTACATATACGCACAGGTAAATGTACGCAAGGGCATATATATATATATATGTACATGTCGGAAAAGGAGATGAGGTGCCCTCCGTTCGTCGGGAAGGGCGAAGCTCCACTCGTCCCTCACACAGGGTTACCGCGTGGCAAAATAGAAAAAAAAATGTAAACGAATGTACGCGGGACCCAAATGACGGGTATTTGCGTTTTCCCCCCTTTTTTTCCCTCCATAATATTCTGTGCGGTCACCTTGCAAAGATGACAAAAGGGGTTCCATAAAAGAAGTTAAAGAGGCAAAGGGGATATAATAACGTGTACATGGATAAACTGTGCAACGTACTAATCCGCCATCGCTGTAACTGCTTCTCCTGTGTTCAATGCACAGGATGGTTCTCATCCCCCTGGGCAGCCAAAGTGACAAATATATTTGTAGGTGCAGCCAATGTGCGCTTATTCATTCACAAATGCATTGCGCTACTTATCGAATAGGAATATTTCACACATGTTAAACGGTTAAAAGTGCTGGTGATGCGGGAGGGAATGATTTTCCATGGGCTTCTGTTCCTGTCCATGTACTATTCGTGTAAGTATATATTGGTAAAGGAGGGAATACAGAGCATATACATATGTCTTACAAAACATATATGCATGCGCTGGTTACTGAAGTGGATTGAGTGTTTTCGCCAGGTTGGCTTCCAAATGGAACGTTCTCCAAGGCATTCCTCCCACGGTCATCGTGCAAAAATGGGCTGGTGGTGCCCTAGTCTTCCAAATTATTCAGGGCACCCAACTCATCATTAAAAAAAAGTTCGTTACATCCTTTTTTGTTTGCATCCAAACATTTGTCAACCCACTCGCTGTACACGTCAATGCACTCATCTAGGTTAGTAATCTGGCTTGCGTACTTGACTCCGCATTTAAGGCAAATCAGTTCTCCGATACCTTTGGATCTGTGCCTATAAGGGAAAGCAGATAAACGGGGGGATCATCAACAAAAGTGCAAGCAAAAACAACATAAGGCGTATCACATCCGCTTATGGGAAAGATGAACAGAAGAAGAGGAGAGTTTTTTCCTCCACTCAATCCTTACAGCTTAATGTCGACCGATTTCTTGTAGCTGCAAAAGGGGCAGTTGAATTGCTTATCCAATTTTATGGGCTTCTTTTTCCTCGGTTTAACTTTTTTCACTTTACTTCTCGCCATGTTGCATTGGGACTAAATTATTTTTTTTTTTGTTCTCTTTCCCTGTGTGAGGAAGTAACCTCTGAACACGGTTAGAATAGTCAAGGGAAGAGTTCAAAAGAGGAAATCTCTGAATTACCCGTTCGTTGATATGCTCACATAAAGTAGGACTGTGGCTTATGCACTATGTCCACTTGGCATAACTATAGTTGCGTAGGTCCAACTTTCGCCGCTTCTCGAATTGAGTGGATGCAACGGCAAACGTGTCCTCGTTTTCAGCCTTCTGGCCTAGGAGCTGCTTCCCTGCGATGACGGGGGAGGGGATGATTTGACTGCTCCACTTGCGCGCCTTAAAAGCGAATTGGTAAATAGGATATGGTATGTAATGAAAAGTGTGAACTTGGAGAAAAAGGCGGGTTAAAGGAAAATTAAAAAAAAAAAAAAAAAAAAAAAATTCATAAAATGTATACGAATAAAATAATTTTAAAGTGCGGGAAAAATTCTAGCCATTCGATTCACTCGAGCAGCAACGGTTGAAGTGTCATCACACGGATTAAACAAGTAGGAGTAGGAAATCCTGCTGTTGCTCTATTTTTAACAGAGCTTCAAAAATGGTTAAAATAGGCAACGGTGACGTGGCGAGCGGAGAATGAAGGCGAAGAAACACTCTTTCCTTTTTTTTTTTTTTTTTTTTTTTTTTTTTAGCACTCCTGCAGAAAGAGCGTGTGGGGAATGGAGCGAAAAAAAGGCATCTGAAAAAGTGGAAAATGAAAAAGCGAGGTAAAGCGAAACCAACAACGTGGAAATTTCAGCAGCGGATAATTTCTCGCAAGGAGAGAAAAAAAAAAAAAAAAAAAAATCATGAAGGACGCCAAAAAAAAAATTACCAAAAAATCAACAAAAAATCACCGCAATTTTTTGCCTGGAAATCCGCGGGAAAAATCGCCCCAAAGGCACACCCCGCATGCGTTAAGCATATAGCATGCACACGAATGTGTATTTTGTTTTTTCCCGAAGTATACATAAGGACGCGCGTTCAGTCAGGATGTATAATTTTTAATCCCACGATGGGAAAGCCCCTCCCCCCCCCCTTATGGGCACTAGTGGCCAGGCGGCTCAAGCAAAGATAAGATAGTACGAAAAAAACTGCAAGAAAAGAAATTGCAAAAAAAAAAAAAAAAAAAAAAAAAAACTTTAGACATTAACCCCAAGCCAAATATGCAACTTGTCAGATAAAACGCAGTGGGAGAATAGCAATCTTTGACCCTGAAGTTGTGCGGAAAGGGAACAGCGAAACGCCCGAAAGGCAAATCGGCAAAAGTGCAAAATTCCCTAAACTTGCACAACTGCGAAGAGCCCGCGCGCCCAGGGAATGCATCCCGAAAGGAGAGAAGAGCCCCTGGCCAGGATACAGATAAGGCTCGTTGCCTTTTTCGGACACAAAATTCCTCATCAGCTTCAGCACGAAAAACAGAATAAAGTGAACCTTTGCAAATATAGCCACACTAAATAGTAACAGCGTTCAAGGGAAACGCACGGCGAACTCACGGTGAACGCCAAGTGCACGTACCCCCCAAGAGGAGGTACAAAAAAAAGAAGGAATCGCTTTTATAATGTCATAATATTTTTTTTAAAAAAAAAGAATAAAATAATCTGCGGATACATGTGTACAGATTTGCACATCTGAGATAGTGCGCTTGTCTGTATACCCCTCAAGGTAGGGGGGAAAAAATAAAACAAAACGGAAAGGTGGACTAAATTGCCACGTAACCGTACGAACTTCTTATTATCGTTCTCATTTTGGAATCTTCATCCCCCTTACAAAGTGACATGACCCAGTGTAAGCACTCCCCCTTCTTCAACTAATGAATAATGATGACATAGACAAATCTAATGTATCCCCCCCCGATGGAGAAGGGGGAAATGAACAAAATGAAGGTGATGAACAAAATGAGAATGAGCTTGGCGAAGGGGAAAAGTGCATTCCCATTTTGGACGTACCTTCTCCGAGGAGCACTCATAACCAAGTGGGGGGCAGTCATGAGGGGGATAATTTTCCGGAGACAAATGATTTCCCTAAGGGGGAATCCCCAATATGTGCTTTAGGCGAGGTTGTCCAGGAGGCAAGCGGTGAAAACGCAGAAAACACCACACGTATAACCAACACAAATGATACTCTGAACAGTGAGGAAGCCAAGGAGGGCGCCCCTCACCCAGCGGAAAAAATGGAAAGCGCTTCCATAAACTGTAGTATAATCAGCGTTGCAACGGTCCACAGTGAGAAAAATAACACAGTGGAAAATCCCCTAGCAGAACCCCCAAATTGTTTCAATTCCATTAGCTGCATTAGCACAACGGGTAATCATAACACAGATGCGCATGTAGAATTGGTAGAGCAGACCTTAGAGTGTATTCCTGTCATAGGCGAAGCAATGGAATACAATATTGCACTCGAGATAAATGCAGAATCAGTAATGGAAGAGGAGACTTGGTTAAATCCTGATAATTCATGTATCAGGATGGATTACAGTGAGGAGATTCCTGCAGTTGGAAATTGCACGAGGGAAGTAGCCGATGTGGTGGGCCAAACTGGCAATTATATGATTGATGATATCGTGAATGGGATAACCAATAATAGTGTTAACCAAGGAGAGGAGCTATTCTCCCTCGAATACACAGTAAGCACATTCCAAAAGGAACTGCTGGAAAAAAAGAAGGAGACATTTGAAGAAGTTAAGAAAAGGGGGGGTCTCTTTGTGCTAGGTATCCAACAATCGTTTATGAACAAAACGGAAAATCTCCTCTGCACTAGGTGCAATACCCTATTGGCATCCCTGAACGGTGCCCATGAACTTTTCCAGGTAATATTAAAACTTCAAATAGAAAAACAAACGAGCGAATTGTACTTGGCTCATTTTTTGGAAAAGCTAAAGAAGGACGTGGAGGGGGCAAACAAGACAGCGCAGCAGAGATGGGCACAGCAGATAGCCCAGGAGGTGACTAAGGAGGTGGCCCACCAAATGACGGAAACACAACTAAAAATTAATAACCTAAGCAAAGACAGAACAACCCTTATAGATACCATTAAAAAGTGGGAAGAGCATTTTCACCAAATGAAAAGGGAACAAGAAATCATCCACGCCAAAATTAAAATCAGTATCCATACAAGCTTTCTCAATTTTACCGAATATATATTTCATCTCCTCCTAAAAGTATATTCTTCCCTTTGCCAGAGAAGTGACAGGTTGGCATTTTTAATCAACCGATTGAGGTGCATTGGAGTTGACTGGAAGGCTTCCCAAGGGGAGAAAGGGAAACGACAGAGGAGGGGGAAGGAGCCATGTGCAGAGACCCACCACAGTGATGGAAAAATTCGTACAGAGAAAAAGAAGAAAAGGAAAAAAAGAATTATCGGGAGAAGTAAAAATAGCAATAGGAGCGAAGTCTGCTCTTCTTCCCTTGGGGAGAGTAGCACCTCTCGCAGTGACAGTTCCAACTTCTCCAAATCTGGTAATCACCATTCGTGTAGCACCTCCTCGTGCGGATCCAATTCCAGTATGTGCCTTTCGAACGAGTTATGCCTGTCCGACCTGACACACATGAAAACAAGCAGGCTGACTGACCGAGGGGGCAAAAAGAAGGGACACAGAAAAGTGAAGCAACTGCTGATCAGGGAAAGTGAATCCAAAGAGGGCAAAAATAGAGCGCACTCGGTGGACAACGAGGGGAAGGTATCCCGTAACAGAAGGAAAAGGAAACCACGCCAGAGGAATGATCATCACGACAATCAAAATGAGAACGATGAGCGCAAGTTATATAATCGGTATAGGAGGTACAAAAATCTCTACTCCGAAGAGTTGCAAAAGAACAAAACGTTACATTTTCTGTTGAATAATAAGGTAAAAGTGGAACAATGGAGATGTACCCTCCAGCGACCTGAACTGTCCACTATACATACGTAGCCTCCTCCGCATTTACACACGAACGGTTGTATCTAATCTGTACGTAATTCGAATGCTTCCAACTCATTTTCGCAGGATGAAGAAATTAAACAAGTTCGAAGTGCACTAAAGGAAGAAATGCACAGTAGACTTCTCCTTCACGAGCAGGAAGAGAAAAATAAATTAAAAGAAATAAACGAACTGAAGGAGTTGCTACAAAAAGAAGAAACGGTCAAAAATAAGTTAATCACCAGAAATGAAGAAATGGAGGAGCAAAATAAAAGTTTAAAAAAAAAATTGGACATGTATGAATACACAGAGAAAGAATTAAAGAACAAGATTTTCGAACTGAATATGGCACTTACCAAGGAGAGGAGAAAGAACAAACGGTTGGTTTCTCAAAATGGAAAAATGAAAAACGCTATTTTTCGATATAACCATGGAGTGAACTTACTTGACGGGGGGAAGTATCGTCGTAATGGGAAATGGTGCCTTAATATTTCTCCCGCGGATTCTCTAGACGGAGAAATGGAAAGCGAAGGAGATAGCAGCGTTGAAAGTGGAGAAGGCATCAATGTGGGTAGCGAATCATACACCGAAAGGAGCGAACATTTATATGAGGACGAAATGTATGCCATGCTCGCCCCGGTGAAGAAAGTTCCAGATCATTCTACAAAGAAGCACAGGAGGAAACTACTTCAGAGGGGGAAAATAAAGAAAGCGTATGGCAACACACATAACAACAGGAGAAGAGATTCATATGGAAGGAACTACGAGCAGAACGAATACAAAGATGTTAAGTTAAACTCCTGTTGCTTTAGTGATAATTCTGTGGATATTAGGATGCCCAGGAGCAGGCGCCCACATCGAGGCGGAGGCACAAAAGGGAAGATCGCTGTCCTTGAAATGGGTAACGTGAAAGAAGGTGAACATAAGAAATCGGAACCAAATGGGCAGCCGAACACACAATACAGAGATCGCCAGTGTATACCCCCAAGTAGGGACGAACCCGTACACATCGGTGACAAAATCCGAAGAGACCTGGAAAATTTCGACGAAACAAAATACAAGAAAATTATAAGTGACATTACTAAAGAGGAAAAAGTAATTGAAAAAATTAAAGAGGACGATTTGTATTCTATATTTATGCAGGACTGGGAAGAATCTCACATGGATTCACAGGGGGGGGCAAAAAGCGAGCCCCTTTCCTTGTCAGGGTCGTTCATGCACCATCTGAATAGAAGTGTTCTTTGTGCTAATCGGGAGGAAGGAATTCTCTCAGGGGGAAATTATGAGCAGGTGGAAAGGGGTCTAAATGATCGGAAAAAACGGAGTAACTTCACAGAAGATATTTATGCGAACGCTGAAAATAATCGGCAGGATGGTCACACAAAGGGGGTGTACATTTGTCAGGGGGAGAACGCATCGGGGATGGTCACGCAAATGGAAGGAAATCTAATGGGACATCATGGAGGATACAAAAATGTCGAACTAAGGTATGACCCCAAGTGTGCAGGCAAAATGCATGCATTCCCCGTGGAAGAGACGCAAATTGCTAATGGGGAGGATCTTCCACCAGAGGATGAGCCCCATGAGAGGAAAGGTAAGAACAGGATAGATACTTCAAAAGGGATGAATGGCCATGTTCGGAAAGGCCTCGGTGGTGCCATCGATGAGTCATCCAAGTGGGATGTTCAGGATGGGAATATAACAAATCACGTCGGTAGAAGCGAAGCAAACGAACAAAGAGAACCTACCAATAATCTTCATGGAGAGTCCATCAACGAGGAAATCTTAAAAAACTACGAAACTTACAAAAAAAACAAGGATAAATTCATTCACCTGACTTTACGCAAAAACGTAACACATATATCGAATGAACATACACCCACAGGAGTAGGAGGAGAAAAAAAAAAAAACACATCCTTAAAAAATGTATTAAACAAAGATTGCTCCAGAAGGGAGAGTAAACATTTTTGCCCTGTTTATGCTGAGGAAGAAGAAGCATTCGAAGGGGACAAGAATTATGCACCTTTTCAAAACGCACAAAATGGAAACGCCCTCCATAACGATAGAGACATACGAGAGAGCATCATGGTGCATTATACATACGGGGATGGCAACCATAGGGGTGTAACCTTACAAAGCAATGTGCACGATAGGAGTAACATTTCAGGAACTTCATATGATAACACAAACGCGCACTTTTTTCAGATGTCTGAGAATGGGGGTGATATAAGGAAGGGCAATATCTTAAGTAAGGTAGGTGAACAGTATGACGAAGGAGGGTCGCAGAAGACAAATGCAGAGGGGGAAAGAATGACCCCAGTCGTAATGCCACATAACCCTCACACAAATGAATTCAATCTACATGATGTGAACAACAATATGTTCAGTACAAGTGGTACAAGTTATCATCCTGTGGGTAGAGGAAATTCGCGAGAAAAAGAAAAAATTCCGAAATGTGAAAATATCAATTCTCCGCCTAATGAAGGAGAAAATGGAGAGAGTAACCAGGGGAAAGGCACTGCTCACTCATCGTATTCCTTAAGCATGTTGATGGGGGGCAATCGGATGGATAAGATTGGGTGTAGACTAATCACCTCAGATGCACCTAATTCGGGAACTACCTTATATGTGCCCACCCATTTGACAAAGCCTGTCATGAACACAGAAAAGTTGTGTCCCACCATGTTGCACGAGGAGCACAATAGACTATGTACAACTTCTGCGAAATCAAATGAACGGAATGAAAGTGCCACATGGACAGGCATCCCTCCAATCGAGGCGCATTCACGGAGTGCAGCAAACGAAATAGTCAATTACATCTATCAGAAAGGGGGGCATCCTTGGGACAATAAAAAGAGCGCGGATAGTTTCGACCCCAAGAATGAAGCCTTCAATGAATCCCTCAATGAAGCATTGGGGCTGTCTCAAACAGGCGGAGCTGTGCTAAAAAGGGACTCCTGCGAAAGCACGTCACAGAGGAAGAGTGTCGGGGACAGGGGTGTCTTAAGTAGGTTGCTCAGGAAGAAATAGTTTCATCACTCATTGAGATTATTCAATTTTTCTATCATCCTTCGTTCGTTTGTTGATTTTTTTTTTTTTTTTTTTTTTTTTTTTTGTGCTCCCGCAAGCAGGTTAAGCGATATCATCCGTCATAGGTGTGTCGCACTGGAATTGTCTAGGGATGCCTTACATTAGGCAGTTTTATATTTTTTTATGGCTTCATAATTTGACTATTTGATAATTTTTGTTGAACCCTCCTTTTGAAAAAACCTTTTCTACAATGGACCGTACCGGGTCATGCCTACGGATGAGCAGTCCCCATGTTCAACGCACGGGAAGATTCTCGCAAATGAACCAGTTCAACCATGGGGGAGGTGAAAAGAGGTTTGTTTTCATCTATGCACATCTATGCTGGGTTTCCTCTCTCCTTTTAGTCATTCCAGAGAAGGCAAAATTAGACAAGTGCTATATTCGTCTAGGGAGACAAATTACAAAAACAGTTTTGTTACGTAATGGCAAAAAGTTTGGGTGCAAAAGGCGGCAAAGAAGTACCTGAACAGGTATCCTATTTCACTCCACTTGTTAAGGTTAGAGAAATAATTAGGCGGAACTTAAAGAAGATTTGCGGCAATCAATCAAGGGGGACAAGTGATGAAGGAAGACGCCGCCACGTAGGGGGAAATACAAAACAAAAATTAGGAGGAAACAAATGGCAAAAAAAAAATAAATAAAATAAAATAAAATAAAACAGCGAAAAAAAGAGGGAGATAAAAAGATAAACGTTGGAGCCACATTCTAAAGAAATGCTTCACACAAAAAAACTCCCCTAAGAATGTTTAGAAATGAGGACTTTAAATTCTTCGTATAAATCGGAGTTCGCCTCACCAAATATCGCTTGTGCCTTTTTTAACGTCTCCTCTCTTTTCTGCTGATGGTTGTTTAACTTTTTGATGTTCGACAAGAAATGGTTAAACTGCTCGTACGTCAGTCTGCTTCTTGCGTTGCGGAAGAAGGCCCTGCCGTCTGTGTTCTTCTCGCCTGATGATCTGCAAAATGAGGGCAATCAAAAATGGGGAGGGACAACTGAATATTTACTACTGGGTTCATCGAATAGACACAACCCTAGGGTGATTTGCACATGACGCGCACACAATGCCTCCTTTGCAATTCGTATCCATGTGGTAACGAATGCGAACTTGGAGGGGGAGACACACACCCACGACTCCCTCCTTCCCGAATGCGTAACTCCTTTGTTCTCTCTCCATGATTCGACAACTTCCCAATCCTCCACTTTTTAGCATCTCCCTTGAGGTTACCCTGCTCCCAGGTAAGGCGAGTTGAAGCTCCCGTTGATAATGTTGTGCGCGTCCGAATTAACAATTTTGTTAATTAGTGTTTGACAGGAATCCTCATTGCCATTGATTTCGAGCATCGTTCTCGGGGCAGTGGTTTGTAGCATGTCGTCCGCGGAATAGTACTGCGAGTGTGCGTTAGGGGGAGGGGGGAAGAGAAGTGTGCCTCTAGTGGGGATTCTCTTCCAACGATAAGCACATATCAGAGGCGTACACAACCGCACAGTCAAAATGTGAATTCACGCAAAATGCACAAGTCTACACATGTTATTTTTGAACTTACCTTATGTGCATCCTCCACATCATGTTCCTCCTGGATAGAATTGAGGACTGCCTTTTTAAGATTCTCCAGTCGATCTATGTCTCTATTCAGCTGTGAAAAAAAAAAAAAAAAAAAAAAAAAAAAATATACAGCTAGTCAATACTGTTCGAGCTAGCCATAAAATGGTTACTCCTATTTTGGAACTCGTTTGTAAAAAAAAAAAAAAAAAAAAATATTCCTCTTCCTCCCATCGTGGAAAACAATTGCAACGTATTTTATTTTTATTGTAATCACGGTGAAAGTTTAACTGTCAGATGGTGTGTCTGCCATTCTATTTCATTTACAGGCGTGTCCCCTTTTTTAAGTTGCCATGTGTGGATATATCCCCCCGGATAGAAATTCCTCCACATACAAACGCACCCCGGGGGCACCACATATATATAGGTACACATGTTAAGCCTTATATGCGGTTTGTTTATCCCATTTAGCAGGAAAAGGTGTATTTTTCTCCCTCATTTTACCTTCTTAATGGTTGTAATTAACTGCTTGTTTTCGTCGGCCAGTTGGTTTCCTCTTTGTGTTGATTCGATTAGTTGAACCTCCAGGTTGCTATATTTTTTTTGTATCGACGAGAGCTAAAAGGGGGGTGAAAGTAATCAAATGGGAGTAAATTAATGAATGCTCCATTTATTTACTATAGGGGAAGGAAGACCCACAAGATATACCATGAAAACTAGTCTAATACTGAGGATGCAGAAATTACTTGTTCCAGTTTTTCCGTGAGTTGTCCTTTCAGAGATCTGATTTCTGCCTCCTGGGAAGTAACCCTAGTCTTGTATGCGTTGGTGACAATTTTAAATCCTAAGGCGAGTTGTTCTGTTGGGGCGGGAGAAAGAGGTAAGCAGGAAAAGGGGGAGAAGAAAATAAAGAAAAAGGAAGAAAGTAAACATGAATGGGTTCTCTATCCCCATTGGTTACATCTGTAAACCTTATCGGGGGGTAAACGTGTGAGATGATATTGTCTCCTCCCGTATGTACACAGACAGCTACCACACATAAAATGCATGAAGTTTTTCATAACTTATACGCGGGGTGAAAATGAAGGGACACAGGTTCTCACGCCCCTAGAGGAGCCAAGTGATATTTGCACTCCTCTCAATACACTCATCAGGCAAATAAGAATGCCCCAGGTAGTTAATAACCATCTGCATCTGAGGGCAGCCAACTTAGGTCTGTCGTCCCCGCGTTCGTCATTTTGGTGTAAATTTTCTTGGACAGTTTTAAGGGGGTAATGCAAAAGAGAGAAAAAAAAAAAAAAAAAAAAGAAGTCGCAAGAAGGAGGGTTCAAAATGTTGAAACGCTGTAGAATATGGGGGAAATTATATATGTGGATTGTGTAGGAGTGGTGGGAGGTTGATGTTGGAGTGGTGATGGTAGGTGCGTGCGGCCACGCCAAGGTGTATTACGCGTGTGTACTTGTATCTGTCTTGTTCGTACTGCCGTGTGAAACAGTTCCACTGCAAAAGGGGTTGCAAAACTGAGGCAACGAATTTTTACAAATTTGTAGGGCAAGGGGGCCACCAGCGTATTCATGTATGCATATATATCCGTGTACACCTGGACAAATTGGGGTCCCTTTATGATGAAGCGGAGTGCACTCTCAGAATAGCGTTCTCCTTTTTCTCTTTACGCAGAGAAGTAGCACTAGTTTGCAGAGAGATGAATAGGCACACGAAGTAAAAGGATATAATGTGGGGAGTACAAAAAAAAAAAAAAAAAAAAAAAAAAAAAAGGAAAGCCACGTCAGGGTAAAAGAAGGCAATAAATGGACAGTGTGTGGAGGGGGAGAAACAAACGGATGAGCTTAACAAAACGATACGTGAACGGATTGGCGAAGGGGATAATGAATCCTACGCAACGACGGACAACACTCATAGGCAGATAGATCAATAGGTGTGCCACAGTGTTATGTCTTTGCCCGGTATTAGTTTATTTTGCAGTGTCCTTCGTCTTCCTACCTCGCCGTATCGTGCACATTCACCAAAAATGAGCACTCGTGTGTACAAAACTCAGTAGCAGCATATCAGTCATTTGCAGCCATGACTACAAAAACGTTTGTTCGGATTTCTTTTCCGTTTGTTATTCTTGGCTAGGTGTTGTTCCGCTAAGTTAAGCGGTCATTTTTTTTTTTTTTTTTTTTTTTTTTTTTCTTCACGTGTGGGAAGCCCCCGTGTGTATGTCAGTGTATGCAGCGCTGGCAAATAATTGCAAAAAAAAAAAAAAAAAAAAAAAAAAAAAAAATGTGGACTGCGAAACGAAAGCGTTCATGCCGCAGTTGCCGCCGCTATGCAAGTGATTAATAGAATGAGTCGGGAGTGAAAACAAAAAAAAAAAAAAAGAAAAAAATGAAATTAAAATAACTTCATTCGCAATGCATGAACAAAAAGTATGTTGTATTTTTTTAAAACGAAAAACGCTATGCTAAGGTGGTGCTGCAAAATGTGCAGGGGGGGCAGCTGGTCCTCTATCTAAATCCATGCCATGCAGGGGTGTCTTTCCCGTTTTCACTCGTATGTACAGTCATAAGCACAGTCGTATGCGTAATCGTATACGCAGTCGTATGCACAGGCGCATGGGTCACTTCCCCTCACATACGCATGTACTTGCACGCTTATACCCCGATGGACACGTAGAATTTAAAATGAAAAAAAAAATGGTAGACCGAATGCCACGTACTGGAAGATATGAAGGCACAACTTTTTCAATTGTGAAAAAAAAAAAAATAATAAATAAATAAATATAAATCAGAAAAGCACAACATGTGCACAGCAAAATACACGTAATTCATAGAGGAAGAAGGAATTGTCCAGGCAGAGTATGCGCGCGCTTGTGTGTACATGAAATATGCGCTAGTTACAAAACACATTTTTATGCGCACATATGCGTACTCACATTTGTAATCATATTATTCTCTGTATGGTGGATACGTAGCATTAATTCAGGTGAATATCCAGTTGTCGCTCTTCTTAACCCCTACATGTGATGTCTATGTTGGGGATATATACTTCCGTCTGTACGAAAGGCGAAGTGATGAAATTTAAAAATACTTCAAATAATGATCATTCCATAGAACACCAAAAACGCGTCTTTTTTTTTTTTTTTTTCTTTTTCACTGTTTATATACCATTCGCCAGCATACTGCAAATGCACTTTGCATGCAGAAATGGCCGCTATTTTCTGAGGGGGGGAAAAAAAAAACGCTATTTTCTTTGCATGCGAAAAGAGTGTATTGTTTGTAATTTTTTTCTTTTTTTAACCAAGTGTATAGCATACCGTGGGGTGCGCGGGAAGAACAACCTTTTGGGACGCTACTTGTACCCGTGAATGAAAACATGCTGTAAAGGAGGTGCCACCCTTTTCTGTGCCCATGCGGTTTTCTCCTGCTAACGTGTGGACAAAAGTCTGAAGGTATTTTTCCAATGGGGGGAGTTATATACTCTTCCCCCCTGCAGTATACATCTAACGGCGTTATTACAATTCGGGACAAAAAAAAAAAAAAAAAAAGAAAAAAAAAAAAAAATGTTGAATTCAAGCTTCTTCACCTGCATGTGACACCGTTCCGCTACCTTTATTATTTTCTTTTTTTGAGTGCCATTTGGAGACTTTCTTTCCGGAGCACACAAAATGACGTTCTAACTGTTTTGACCATCAGCTGGGGAAATCCAACTGGAGCTAATGTTTCATCAACAGAACGTGACGAAGGTTAAAAGTTGCACCGTTAAATGTGTTTTCTCCTCTGAAAAAAAAAAAAAAAAAAAAAAAAAAAAAAAAAAAAAAAAAATTATCTCCTACTGACATGAAGCGCTAAGTATGCAATTTTTGCTGATTCCCCATGCTTAGCTTTGCAAAAACGCGAGCTTCCTTTTTGAGTCACACGTCAACATATCTACAGGTGGGTTCCGTTCTTGTTTAGCAGTACATATACATGGGGCTTTCCCTCTTTTAACATTCCCAGTTGATGTTTTATGGATTCCTTCTTCTGTATCCCCTACTTTCCCTATGCCTTGAGCACGTCATTTCGCTGAGCAAAAAAGGGAAACCCACACTGGGCTTTGTAATCATGCGGAACGCTGTTGATATAAAAACTCTATCTGACGTGAAGGATAGGGTGAAGAATGAGAAGAGGACGCATTGTTTGGTGGTCAACAAATATAAGGTAAATGATGTATTGAAAAATAAGGAAGCGAAATTTTATTTCCTAAACGTCTTTCGGTTCCCTTCTGTTTTGAAGCTTAGGGAGTACGAAGGGAACCTCATGGAGACGGGGCAATATAATGGGGAAGTGCTGCGCTTTATCCATTCATACGTGGAGAGGTTGGGCGGGGGAGGCACCCATGTCGGCGGCAAGGCGGACAGTAAAGCGGATGGAAAAGTGAACCACGATGTGAGTGATCAAGTGGTCGCCCAGCAGACGGACCAGCAGATGGACCAGCAGATGGACCAGCAGACGGACCAGCAGATGGACCAGCAGATGGACCAGAAGAGGGACGCAGCGCTGGAGGACTGCAGGCTAATCCCGCTGAACGCACGGTTCAACAAAGCCCTGCAGGAGTTGATGCAACGGGAAGGGAAGGAAATCATGGAGGGGCTCGACATGCACTTGGAGGAAGGGGATGCAGGGAACGTTACTGTGGAGGGCGTTGCTATGGAAGACGATTCCACTGCACACGATTCTGTGCAGCGCAACGAGGGAAAAACCCCCAAAGGCCCTTTGGATGGACAGTGGCCCCCCCTGGAAGAACTCTTTCGAATTATAAAAAAGGAAGGCATCCAAATAAGTATCATTCAGTTGCAGTTTGGTTACGACAATATGAATACCTCGGAAATACTGAGGAAGATATTCCCCACAGAAAGTGAAGTCATCCACAAATACGAAATGATCGGTCATATAGCTCATCTAAATTTCTGCGAACGTTTTGAAAATTACAAAAAAGTAATTGCTGAAATTATCCTTGATAAAAATAAAAGCATAAAAACAGTTATCAATAAAATGGATACTTTAAAAAATCTCCACAGAACTTTCAACATAGAATTACTCGCAGGAGAAAAAAACTATCTGACAACCTTGAAGGAAAATGATATTAAAGTAAAATTAAATTATGAATTAATTTATTGGAATTCAAAATTAAAAAAAGAAAGAGATCGAATATATGATCTTGTGGAGAACAACTCCATAATTGTGGATCTCTTTGCTGGCGTTGGTATATTCAGTCTACACCTGAGTAAAAAAAAATGCCTTTGTTTTTCCAACGATATTAATTCGCATGCTTATAATTTTATGAACGTTAATATTAAATTGAATAAAAGGAAAAGTATCCTAACGTATAATTTAGACGCCAGGGCTTTTGTCCAAATGCTCCTTGGCCTGGATATCTTCTCAAGTGACAAAACTACTTTATCCATGCAGTTGAGTGAGCAGAATTGGAAAAACATTTCCCTCGATTTTATCAACTCTCCGGATCAAAATAACGTTGATACGGGAAAAAGGAAGAAACGGGAAAGTGATCGAGTTGGTCATGTGGATGATGATATCACTGCGAACGCCACCATTGACAAGAAAAAGAAACTTAGGCATGCGGATACAAATGACCCATTAGAGGAACGCCCCCTGGGGTTAGCAGCCACCCATCACGGGGAGGAGAATATTCAATCAGTTGAGAGAACCAACAATGATTCGGAGAAGACGAAAGAAGATGCACCCAGAGATGTAACGCATCAAGTAGACATAAATCTGGGCATCTACGGAGATATTCATGTGCTCATGAATTTGCCACAAACGGCCTTCGAATTTTTGGATATCTTTCGGGAACTCCTAGATACGTACAGTACCGATCAGAAGGATTTCCAGGGAAAATGCCGGAGAGACCAAATGAGGAACGTTTTTATTCACTGCTACTTCTTCTCCAAACCTGAGCTCTTTTACGAGGACGCCGAGAGAAATATACGGATGCAGTTGGGGGGTTTGCCCCGGGAGATGAAGATTACCGAGGTGAGTCCATCCAAGTGGGTTCAGTTCCGTTTTGCATCACCCAACTGACATGGTTACGACTGACATGGTTACGACTGACATGATTACCACCAACAGGATGACCACCGACATGGTTACGACCGACATGGTTTCCACTGGCATTGTTCATGCCGACGTGGCACCACCCCATACTCCATATCCTCCTTTTTTTCCCCTTCGCAGATTAGGAAGGTTTCCCCCAGCAAGCTTATGTACGTAGCGGAGTTCAACCTGAAGGACGTTTTTTAGCAGGGCGTGCAGTTTCATCGGAAAAAAAAAGGAAAGCACAGGGGAAGTACGTATCAAAGAGAATTGTGTCGACTGTCCCATTAGCATTGAGAACATCGTTCTACATTGCAGAAATGAACACGCGCAAATTTCTCTTTCATGTTAACTTTTTTTCTCTTTTTTTGAGGGGAGTGCATAACGCAGGTGTGCGCTTCGACCATTTAAAATGTACACTGATAATGAAGTTCCCTTTTTTTTGTAATTTTTTTTTTCTACAAATCTGAATTTAACACTTAACCTAAACGATGTGCATGTCACGAGAGGAGGCATACCTTATAAAAGGTACACCTTTTACGTGGTCGTCTGTATATACACCCATGATAGTATTACATGTGCGTGTCTTTATTTGTCTCCTCAATCCGTTATCCAACTTTTTGCTTTTTAATAATTTTTATGTACAGAATAACTCTCCCTCTAGAAGGCAAAATGTGACGGCGCAGCGAATCGTCCTCCTTGTAGGTCTTTTCCCCGACAAAATATATCTCCATTTATTGCTAATCTGGGCATGTCTCTTGGGGGTTACGCAAAGGAAGGAATAATTGAGCAGTGAAGCCCCAGTAGATGGGTATCACCCTGTGAACACCTCATATACATGCAGTTAGTTCTTTCATTGGAAAGGTGCTTTTCCACAAAGAGTGGAAGGCGCCAATTCGAGCCATCATGCTGCGTTATCAATATACTATGTTGGTATAAACAAAAGGACAGCTTATCTATGCTGTAAAAAAAAAAAAAAAAATCCTCCTCTCTTCCTTTTGAGGAGAAGATAAGTTTAAAATGCAACAAAACAGGGGTTGTCATAAAACAAAATTGGCTACCCGTTATTCCTTCCTTGGATAAATTTTACGTTGCTTTCCACGTAGGCTAAATTCAAATGCGCCCATTTCACACATACAACCGTTGTAAAACGGAATTACACTTTTGCGATGGGAGGAATATGCACGTTCTTTTTATACTCACCGCAATTCCCCTTTTTAGATAAAAAAAAATTGTAAATTCTGTGCCAACTGTATTAACAGGTTTTGTAAATAAAATTTCCCACCCTAGGCAAAAGTGAAAAAAATAATATAGCAATGCAAAAAGAAAAAAAAAAAAAAAAAAAAAAAAAAGGGGGACATCTTTGACCCAAGCTAAGCTACATTTTGTGGTTGCGGTGGGGACACACTATAAAAAAAAAAAAAAAAAAAAAAAAAAAAAAAGTACCGTATGATGCAATATGAAAACAACCCCCAACTGGTACCCATTACCGCCCATTTGCAATATATATAACGTACATACGCTTAATGAGTTAAAATATGCCTAGGGTGGTTTACGATAAAAAAGCGTATGGCACAAATATATGAGATATGTTCCACCCAACTTTCAGCAGGCACTCACCCCCGGTTAGGTGAGAATAATTTTTTCTTTATGACTCTGTGATGATATATAACATTGGAGAGAGAACAAAAAAAAAGAATTGCAGGCTGATTTATATGTTTCTTTCTTTTTTTTTTTTTTTTTTTTTTTTCCTTTTTGCATTTACGATTTTTTGAGAGAAAATATTTTTCTTCCCTTATTGAATAATTTTCTCACTGTTCCACCAAGTTTTGCCTTCCATTGCACTTTTTTTTATGGCGAGCTATTTTGATATATATATATATTGTACATTATTATATATATATATTACTCCGCCGTGTTATGTAATGCCAATTTTATGAAAATCTTCTTATGTTTTTAACCTGCAGGGTATATATGATACGAATATATGATAACGCGTCATTATCAAATTTGAACAATTTTCCCTGTACAAATTCGCCATCACGAAAATGTTAGCGCTACATGACCCATAGGTTAACAACGCCATCGATGCACATCATTATTATATAACGCCGCATTATACGAGGCTACACTAAAATATCCTGCATTGTATATGATACCTAACTATCTTGTATTTTATCATACTATGCAGTGATGTGTGTTGTGCTGCGCTATGCTGTACTGTATAATATATCATGCCGTGGTACATTTATTGCCTTTTGATGCATAATGACACGTGATAACGCGTTGTAACACAGTAAAAGAGGGGAAAATCGCCAGGTTTTTTTTTTTTTTTTTTTTTTTTTACCTTCTTTTTACCTGCATTTTCCAGCATTTTCCCTCTCTTTAGTTGCAGATTTTTTTTTTTTTTTTTTCCACACATAGTTTAACATTCGATATTTCCCCCAGGGGATATATACAGCGGCACATGTGCATTCCCTACAGGACGACACGCGGGACTACATTTGCGTGAAGGCGTTCGTCCTAACAAGGCTGTAACTGCGCTGAGCGTACCGCTTCCACGACATATCTCATATGAGAATTATCAATACCAAGTGGAAATATCCAACTCAACTTAACCCCTGCTTTGCCACATAACAATCGGCGTTGGTGTTCCCACGCAAAGTGCACACGCAGTTACGAAATTGTGTGCGAAAAAAACATTCACCACGTATTTTATACACTCCATCCCACTGCGCGATCGCAAGGAGGCCCAGTAGCAGTGGTGGAAGAGGACGAAGCAGTCACCCAAAAATTTGTCAAGACGAATCCGCCCCAAGTGACTCCTCCCAAAGTAAATCCTCCGAAAGTAAAACCTCCGAAAGTAAATCCTCCGAAAGTGGATCCCCCCGTAGTGAAGAGGGAAAAGGTGGACTCAGCAGAAGTTCACTCATCATCCGAGCGAGGGACCCCAGGGGAAGACCTGGAGATCCGACGGGAACACCGCGAAAACAGCGGAAGCGACAAACAGAGCGTTGAAAAACGCAGCAACCAGAAGAGCCAAGGTGGAAATCACAACGAAAACGTCAAGGGGGAGAAAAAAATGATAAAGAAGTTTGTGTATCACATCGTGGCATACATTATTTTTGCGCTTCATTTAAAAATATTCATTCCTAAAGTTTTTAACGAAAAATGGACATGGGACATATATCATATTTATTTTTGTATGGCCACATTTTATGTTAGTTTGTTGACAATTTACGCCATTGCTGTATTTTGTAATTTGAAAAAATTCGATTTGAAAAATTATCCTGTTGAAGAAATACAGTCGTATAAAAATAATGGCAACAAGAAGAATATACACCCCTACTCCTCCTTCGAGAGGTTGGACTTGGTGAACATGAACTTCATGAAATTACTCTATGGTGCAATCTTTATGGTAATGATTCAAACCGTCAGAAGAAGCACTATGGAAATATGTGCTAAAAAAAAAAAAAAAAAAAGCTCTATTTCACATACACAGAGTGCAACGTTGCGCAATAGTCTCTAAGGTTGCACACCGAATTTTATTTCCCCTTCTCCAATAGGCCCCTTGGAAAACAATAGCCCTAATCATACTATCTCTCACTAATATTCTCGTTTGTTGTAAGTATGCAGGGGTAGATACACTGGGCAGATGAAGCACAGCTCAGTTGAAGTGCTACACTGTTGTGACCGTATGGACATATATTTTTGGCCTTTTCACTTTTTTTTTTCCTCCCCCACCCCCGCAGTCCTGTTCTCATTTTTCATGGGAAAGAACAAGGAAGACCAAGAAAATGGAATTGTAAAAGTTTACTTAAAATTTCTCAAGTTCATTTGCAGAGCCTCCTTATGGCTCTTCGGTATTAATGAAATAGAAAGCAACTACCTGTGTGATATGGACTGGCCAAAAAATATCGTTGCGAATCACGTGTCTGCCCTAGACCCCTTTTATTTTATAAGTGAACATGCTTGCAGTTTTGTTGCGAAGAAATCCCTGCGTAACGATTTCATTGTTGGACTTAGCGTTATATGCTTAAGGTGTGTATTCGTATACAGAGAAAAATCAGAGGATCGAAAAATTGCCTTGGAAAGCATTAAGGAAAGACAACTCCTTGTAGAAGAGAAAAAGAATAATTTTCCATCTTTTGTTATATTTTCTGAAGGAACCACATCCAATGGGATGCAAATAATTGAACAAAAGAAAGGGGCCTTTTTTTCTCTCCTCCCCATTACCCCCGTTCTGCTCGTATACGACTACGACTTTTTTAACCCCGCCTACGACATTCTGCCCTTCACCTGGTGGTTCATCCTGATTGTGTCTAATGTGAGTGCCCTTCCGTTGGCGCATTGTAACAGTGCGTCATGGCGGTACAAACGTAGTGGTACTCCTTATCCGCTTAAATAATGCGCCGAATTTAATCCGCTCAATTTAATCCGCTCAATTTAATCCGCCCGTTTCCTCCCCCCGCAGTACCAAAGCATTTCCCTCAAAACGTACTGGCTCCCTAAGATCTACCCACCAGACCAAAAGAAATTTCCAAAAATGACGGAGGAAGAACGCATAAATCATTTCCATGACGAAGTGTCCAAAATCATGTTCCAAAGTATGAAAAAGTACAACCCCAGGGCGCCCCAAAATATAGACGACTATAACGACTGGCCAGGATCACTACGTATAAAACTGGAGTTTTTTCAAGCCGCCCTGGGCAACATAGCCACCAAGTATATAATTAAGGAAAAAAATCGAAGTGAAAAAAAATAATTTTACGAAATGAAGAGAAGAGAATAGTGTTGTCCACCTACCGCACCTACCTCCCCCCGCATGCCCGATTTTCCAGTTTATTATATTCGATCATGAGTGTTTTCAGTGCCACCTTTTAGCTTGTACAATGTTCCCCTGACAACGACAGTAATATGACAATTATAATAGCTTCATCCGTAGCAGCCGCTACAGCAAATCAGCAATATCACACATAAGAAGAAGAAGAACAACAACAACAAGAGCAGTTAGTACTTGCACCTTCATGGCGGCCCTCCGCATGATAGCAATTTGCATGATGATCATCCTTTGGGAAGTCATCCGTTTGATAGCCCCCAGCATGGTGTGGTCTGCCTGATGATAGTCATGCGCATATCATCGTCGTCATGTTTTAGTTTTTGTTTTTTTTTAAAAAAAAAAAAAAAAAAAAGTAAAAAGGAAACCCGCATTATGGACTTTTTGTCATTTTCCATTTATGTTTTTTTAGTGATTTTATTTTATTTTAAATACTTAAATTTTAATAAAAATTTGCTTTGCTTCCTTTTTTTCCTGCATAATTCCTCTTCCCCATTTTGGCATTAATTTTTTGTATAATTCCTTTTTATTGCTTCGGTTATTTTCATATAGTTCATTTTATTCCAAAGAGAGAATGGAATAAAATGAGAAGAAGGAATGATTATTAAAACTTCATAATGGAAAAAAATTATCATTTAATTTTTCATTAATTCAAGTAAAACTGCTTTTTAATATTCTTTAATATAGAGAGAGCATTTTTTTTTTTTTTTTTTTTTTTTTTTTTTTTCCTGTTCGCCTTTTTTTGCAAAGTTTGGTCTATGCACCGCTTGAGAAAACGATGATTATCAGTATAGGGGCGTCTTTTTTAAGAAATTCCCCCCCATGGTTACAGGTGACTGTGAAATTTACAACGGTCATTTACGACGAAATTCCATTATTGGTGGAAAGAAGACCGCTTCTTTTGAGCTTTTCGAATGCGCCTTGGATGCGCAATGTAAGTTTACTTAACTCACGCTTATATATATATTTGTTCTTTCTCCTTTTCGCGCTTGCAGCGGTTTAACAACAACCTGACGTTGTGTGTATTTGCTACACACGCACCATTTACCTGCACCGTTCAGATAAAAAGGCCCCAATTATACACATTCATCTCAAAAGTAGGAAAAAAAAAAAAAATAGAACTAGCCAAAATGGCAAAACGGTAGTAGCAACCTTTTTAATGCTTTTTTATCAGCCATTTGGAAATTCATTACAGGGAAAAATGCAACATATGAATCTCGTTTTAATTTTTCTGACTCGTTCATAAAAAAAAAAAAAAAAAAATTCGTTTTTTAATGGGTTTAGCCCTATTGTTCAAAAAAAAAAAAAAAAAAAAAATTCTTCTTTTAACCACCAGCCATTTTTGCTACATGCACAACAAGCGTCCTTTGTAGGCCAATTTCAGTGAACTGTTTTCCTATTTGTGTGTTCGCTTGCTTCATTTTGCGCAATTTGCATAATTATACAGCTTCCTTTGACTTTGCCGCGAATTAAACCAAGGTTACGCTATAACACACATTTGCGTCAAATATGCGCTCTACAAAGACTCGAAAAATCAACGTTGCCTTTTTTCCGAAATGGAACTTCCCCCATTTACATGCTAATTCGTTTACACAATTAAGACATGCGTGCACACACAGGCGTTTTCACTGGCCCTTTAACAACTGCTTGCACCTTCGTGTTATGAAAAAAAAAGAAAAGGAAAAGGGACAATTCGTCAGAAGGAACATGCTCGAAAAGAGCTAATTTGCAAAAAAAATTAATTTTTCCCAATTTTTTTTTAACACAACGTGAACATTCATAAGGCCTACTTCTTTGCAAAATGCTTACAATTATGAAAAATTTCACTTGACATTGTTTTGTCGCCACCAACAGCGGTGAGTTACACCCCTACATGGCTTTCGTAACATTGCCTTTGTCCCAAAAAAGGAAAAAAAAAAAAAAAAAAAAAAAAAAACACTCATTTTGTGCCATTTGTTTTTTTTTTCACCGCACGTGATTCACCAATGCAACGTGCAACTCACCCTGTGTAGTATACTTGGGGGGAAAATGTCACCATTTACTCTACACAAATGGAAGCCTATATCTTACACATTTAACTGTTTATAAATTAACACTTTTGTTAATCTCAATTTCCCTGATAAACTAATTCGCGGAAATTTTACTCACCAATTTGTGTGAATATCTCTTTAATTTATTTAACTTTTTTTTTTTTTTTTAACGCGCAACCTTTCGTGGCGGAAATAGGAAATTTTATAACCCCCCCATGGTGAATGCACACGACCTGCGTACCTTCTAGGTGCGTTCCTTTGGTTGCCCACTTCACCATGACCAATTAATTAAGGTTCGTCACCTTTGAAGAATTTTCACGAATGCTAAATTTATTTTACTTCTATTCGGAGTATGTCCTATTAGTGCCCCTGAGTTGATGGTGTGTTAACTGCTCAGCGTTGATAGAACACCAAACACGAAGTCCATTTTGTTTATGCACTTTTTTTTTTTTTTTTTTTTTTCTCATATTATAGAATTTTATTTCTGTCATAGGGGGGAATGAAATGCCCCTCTATGTGGCAAATATACACATGGGGAGAATCTATCCAATGTTGTGTGTATACTGGATGAGGACTGTTTTCTCCATCTGACCGTTTTTCCACTTGAGTGAAAATAACTGCACTCGTCCATTTCTTGTCAACTTTTACAAAAAAATGACAAAGTCATTATTACTCTCCCTAGTGCACAATGTCAGCACTCAGCTGAGTAACGAAATCGTGGCGCTGAATGACGACATTCTATTTTTACAAAATGAGTTAAGTGTGAGTAAGACGAATAATTGTTCCGATCATGTGAAAAAAAAAACAGAAAGAAGCAAGGAACAGAACTTAAAACAATTAAGTGCCTTTTTGACAAAATACGTAATGTTCTTGTTGGATAAAAGGAAAAGCAATGTACCTTACGGTTCTTATTACTCTGATGTAATGAGTAGAAATGGCGGAATTGCAAATTTGATTGAAGGTATTGGCAAGGCGGACTTAAGCAAAGAAGATAGTGCAAGTGAACGTTTGAAATATTTGTGCCAGAAGAGAAGTGCACTGCAGGACATGTTGCGTTTACTGCAGATAAGTGAGGTAGAAAAGTTGAGTGATGATAAATCGCAAGACTTGTTTTCCGACTTGATGTTTCAGCTGAGGAATTCTATCCTCGGGGGAGGAGAACACTTGTTCAACGGGATCCAGAACATAGAGGAGGGGGCTATGTTTCCATCTGGCAAAACGAGTGACAATGATAGTGGTAATAGCGATGATGAGAATGGCAATGATGATGGGAATGCTTCATCCGGGGACCGCTCTTCCACCGTGGCATCGTTAGGGTTAGGGATAAAATTCAGCTGCGAACAGGTGAGCGATTTGGATGAAACAAGTATGCCATCGGCGTGTACATCTAATGCTCCAATGAGAAGAGAAAACTTTGCTAAAAGCTCTTCACTAAATAGACACATGTCCGAAAAGGGAAGCCCCTTAAATTGGAAGTCTCTCACGGAAGAGAGAGTCCTTTCAAAAAGTTCCTCTCTCACAAGTCCATTTTTTAAAAAACAGGAGAAGTGCAGGAGTATAAATAATCGTGGTAATTCTTCCGCGCAAAAGTTCAATTCGATGAGAAAATGTTTTAGCAACACGGGAGGGGTTACCACGTCGTTCCCCGTTAACCGTGATAGGAAGATGAAGGAAGGAGCAGTGGACATACCTACACGGAGCACCACAAATGGGAAAAGTAAAATTTCCATTTTGAGAAAATCTTCACGTGAGGAACCAGCCCATCTGGAGAATAAGCATACAGACGTGGAAGTTTTGAAAGAGCACATCGAAAAAGGTAGCCCGAATATTTCAGTTAAACCTATCCCCCCGTCGATAAATAAAACTTGCAAAAATGTGTACACAAGGAAGGGGAGAAATCGATCGAATGGTGTATCATGGGAAGAACGTGATCAGTCTGGTTCATTTGACTCTCTTTCCTCATCTTCTTCCGACGCATCAGCATGGAGAGGGCCTGGGGGGGAGAAAACCCAATTGAGTAACCAAATGGGGAGAAAAAAGTACCTCATCAGAATAAACAAAAAGGGGCATGGTAGTTTTGAGGTCAAGAAGAAGGGAGCCAAGTCGTGTGCTCGTGTCTACGATTTTGAAATCATTTATGAAGGCGTCGATGGTGTGGTCGGTAGCATGGATGCCACTTCATCCGAACAGAGAACGCGCAAACAGTTGGTGCATTTTTCATTTTTGAGAAGGGGGGGAAAGATATGCGGGGTGGAGAAGCTACACATCGGGGATATCGACTTGGTGAGGAGCCTCCACTTTGGGAGGACGACAAAGGGTGAACCCCGCGATGACCATGTGGATTGTGAATCTGGAGGAAACGAACTTGTGCCGCGCAGAAGGAGAGAACGAACCAAGAAGGAGGCGAATAAGAGAATCAATTTTCTGGAAGAGAATTTAAAAAACATGAGGGAGGAAAATTTCAGGAAGAAGTACGAGCTGACGAGAATAATCGACGACATAAAAAAGAAAAAAATGAAAAATATTGTAAGGAACGACGAGCTAAATTATGATGTAGAGGCAGAGTCGTACAACATGGAGTTCGTAGAAACCAACCGACTACGAGGGCTGTACATTCACATGTTAGACAAGCAGAGCCAACTGGAGAGAGATAGGAATTTCTACAAAAATGAACTTGAAAAATTGCAACAGGATATGAAGAATAACGCAGCCCCATTAGCAGATTTTTTGAAAGAAGAGAAGGAGAAATTCATACAAAGAGAAAAAGAATTCTACAAAAAGGAAAAGAAATATTTTCAAGTGAAGAGTAAACTGAGGAAAAAAGTTACCCTCCTTGAGAATGAATTGGAAATAGCCCAAGAGAAATTGAAAAAAGAGAGAGAAGAGAATAAAAACTTGAAAAGTACCGTCACGGAAAAGCTCTCCATCATAGAAAAAAAGGATAGTGAAAGAAGAAATTCAGAACAGGAAAACGAATCGAAAATAAGAAATTTAAACACTGAACTGCAGGAACTTATGGAAACCTTTGTCGTAGAGAAGGAAGAAAAAAATAAATTGCAGGAAGAAATTTCTCTCATCAGGAAAGATGTAGCATTTGATAATTTCAAAAAAGTTGTACTAGAAAAAATTACCAAGACAAACGGCGACATAAAATATCTGGCGGAGATCCTCGAATTGTTAACGAAGGAGCTGGAGAATAAAATATCCAAGGAGAGTTTGAATGATAAACATGTTCGCGAACTGAAGGAGGAATGCGCAAAGAAAACGGAACTGTTAAGCAATGCGGAGGATAAAATTAAAAAGGATAAGAGCAAAATGAGGAAGTTGAAGGAGGACATAGCCTACCTGCATGAGAAAAATAGGAACCTCTTGGAGAGTGTTAGGTGTATGGTTGCCCAGGGTGTGGGTAGATTTCCTAACCATAATGAAGTTGTCACCGCAGATGGTGGGACAACCTATCGAGAGGAGGAGGGGTACTACTCGTCTGATGAACGTGGTGGTAGAATGTTGGTGTACTCTCCACGAGAGACTTCACAGATTGCCCAATCGAATGACATCCCTAGGAGGAACAGAAAAGGAACGAAGGGGTGTAGGCCAAGATCAGGCAAAAGACCATTCAGAGAAAATAAGGAAAGCATTACTAGTGTCTCAGACAACAGTTCTCTATTTTTATGTCACGACATGGACACCAAGAGGGGGTACTCTTCCGACGAGTTGACAAGTGGCGCGGTAGACTCGGCTTACGTGTGTCGGGGACTGATTCGGCACAGCTTGAAGTGAGGCCATCAGATCAGCCTTAGGAAAATGCGACCGTTCGGTTAGCTGAGGCAATAATTATGATTTTCCCTCTCGGATGATTTTTCCCTTTTCAAGTAGTCGCTTGAGGGCGTACCTCTTCAACATTGTTTTGTCTGTTTTTCCATTTAGAGTGTACACACCCTTGGAGCCGCATGTAATGATTCGGCCTTTTGGGCACCCGCTAAAAGTCGCGTATGTGCCCCTGTTGTTATTAATTTTTTTTTTTTTTTTTTTTTTTTTTTTTTTTTTTTTTTTGCGAAGCAGTTTTAGGTAAAAATTATCTGACTTGTTCATATTTTTTTGAAAACATTACCCCATGCGTTCATCTTGCCGATTTGGCTACTACACATTTACGGATACTTTTGAACCTATTTGAGAAATCCATCCTGGAGATGGGTGTCACTTCGCTGTTACAATGAGCACACCGCATGTGCGTGTTCGTGTCAACGTTAATAATAGGCTTCTCCCCGATGTTCCAAATGTTTTTCAATTGAGGGGAAGGAAAATGACAGTTAGGAGCATATTTGGTGGTGCACATGATTTTGAAAAAAATGTGTTACGACAGAGAGCCATATAGCAGAAAGGTGAGTAGGCCCTTGGGAAGGTGAAACAAGGAACACCACTTTGGAAGAAGCGTAAAAACATCAAACACATTTTCCCATGTGTATCGAAAGGAGTGCAAAAATATACCAGAGCTGTGATAAGTGATGTTGCTAATTTTTTTAAAAAAGTAATTATTCAAATCTGCTTCGTTGTATGTGTCGTTCAAGTCGATTTTCTCGTCGTAGAGCCAATGGAAGGATGTGTTTACGAATGGGATGAGAGGAAAGTGGGTATATTTTTCAAGGTTGTCTTCCTTTTCCGAATTTGTTTTGGCAATCGGTGCAGAGGTTAGCTCATCATGTGTGTCACTTGCTGTTCCATTTGTATCTTGGCTGAGCGCGGTTCCTTCCTGCGACTGGTCCCCCTCATGAAAGTGCAAATAAACTGACTTGTCCATGTACTCCTTGGCAAAATTATCGTTGTACTGAGGGTCGTTTGATATTGGGAAGGACAAGCTTTTCAGGTGGGCCCTTATCTGATGGGTCCTTCCCGTTATGGGTTGACACAAGACGAGTGATTCGTTCAACTCGGGGTTGTACGCCAGAAACATAAATCGAGTGATGCTCGGTTTCAGGCAATACTCCTCCGCGATTTGGCGATTCTTCTCTGAGTACTTTGTAAAAACGTACTTAAGCAGTTTTTTATTTTCGCAGTACATGTATCCGAAGTCGACCACGAAGTGTTGTCGGAGGGGGTTGTCCTCTTCACCAGAGCGATTGCAATGTCCGTGCCCTCCGCTTACGTCTCCGTCGTTTCCTCTTTGTTCACATCCCAATTCGAATTTCTCCACGTCAAATTCATCCAGAAGGTAGTTCCTCTTTTCGCGAATGATGGACGACAACGTATCCATGTCGCCTTGCCCACTGAGGGCCCCCTCCTCGCAGTAACTATTTCTGTGTAGGAAAATATCGTTTTTAAACGAGTTTCCCCCGTTGAGTGGGAGAGGTGAATCGTCCTTACCAACAGAACAATAATCTTCTACTAACTCGTTCAGAGTTTTGTTGTCCATGTCGTCAATCACCTTTTTCTCATCCAAGAGTGTTCTAATGAGGATACGGAAATCTCCCTCCACTCTCGTAATGTAAGATTTCTTTATGCTATTATTTGAGATGTTCTGTGAGAAGAACGTGGAGAAGTTTTTATTTTTCCCAAACATCACAATGCCTGAAGTTAGCTTGTCCAGTCTGTGCAATGTGTAAATGTAGGAGTCGTCTTTTTCCTGCTTATCTTTCCTTTCGTTGTTATAAGACTTGTGTTGTTTAACCCGGCGTTGCACATTTTCCGATATGGGCTCTACAGGTGGTTTTGCCGACTTGTCTGTGTTGGCCTTTTCTTCGTTCTGCTTTTTTCCCTCCTCTGAAGACTCGATGCTACATGGTGGCACGCTCCTTACGTTGTTTAATGTATATATGGTCTCGTTTAAATCTCTCTCGTTGGTAAGATAATCATCCCCATTGATATTTTCGGCTCTTAAATTTGTGGCTACTTTTTTACGATTTTCACCTGACTTGTTCAGGCACTTATTATCATCTAGAAATATTTTTTCTTGCTTTCTCTTCTTCGCGTTTTCTACCACATCATCTGCATGTCCTTCTATTTGTCTCTCCCCCAAATCTATGCCGTTGTCTCCATTCTGTTCCTTCCCTTGTTGGGGTTCTTCATTCTGAGGAGAAGGGGATTCCACCCCTGGGTTGTCTTTAATGGTGGCTTCCTTATAATTGAAGCTGATTTTGATGACATCCCCTTCGTTCCGTTCTGTCTGTTCATCCTTTGGGTTTGTCTGTCCGATGTTCTCCTCTCCAGAGAGTTGTTCCTTCCGTAAAGTGGAGCTGATATAGTTTTGCAGAATTCGCAGAAGAGAGTTATACTGATAGAAGCCAACCGGGTGGGTAGGCATACTAGCAGACTTGTACACGCAAATGAAATTTTGATCTTCGTAAAGAATTAATATTTTGTTACATATGACTGGCTTCTCGAATAACAGGAGCTTATGTTGGATTAGGTCGTTGCTTTTCAGGAGGTAATCACACGACACATTTTCCTTGTTTACCTTTATGTAACCTTTTCTTATAGATTCCTTGATGTAGCTTAAATCGTAAGCACAGAATTCGGAGGTTAAAACATCTGAAATTCTTTTTCCTATCCATCTTTTTTTCGTGTAGAGTTTATATGTGTATACATAGGGACTAACAAAACGTAACTTATTTTTTGTGAAGTACTTTGGCTCGAAGTTGCTATCTACAACATTCAATCCGCTCGTGTTCGGGATAACTATTCTCATCACTTTAAATGAGTATGCTAGTGTTATTAGTATCAGGGGGAGAAGCCCATACAGGAGCATTATATATGGTTCCGTCTTCTTGCGGGAGGTATGTGGAGGGTCAGCTTCGTTTCCACTGCGCCGCCTAGTTAATACGAAATAGCTAGACCGCCTCCCCCCAGGGTAAGTGTCCCTACACTAGGGAAGAGCAGTAGTACTCACTTCGCTACAACGTCAAAAATGAAATAAAGGAATTTGCATTTATCGCGCACCTTGGTGTAACGTGATCAGTATTTTTTACAAATTGGTGAGAGTAGGCACGGCGCACTGGAGACTCTCCTCTTTAAATCTCTCCTTTTGTACGTTCGTTCTGTAAAATTCGGAACGGTGAGGAAAAGGCCCACATGCGGAAGTGTACAATACCACCTTAATACGAATTAGCCATTTTCAATAAAAACAGCCTAAAATTATGTTCGCCAAAGAGTTCATTTTTGATATCTTTTCTATGATTGGTTTATTTTTTCTCTCGGGTCAAGCCACCTCCTCCATTCATAGGTACCGTTTCAACCTAGTTTGTGGATCTCCCCTTCCTTTGATTATTGGTGCAGGTTGATGGAGGGTACATTCTGAAAAAATCCTCTATTTTTTTTTTTTTTTTTTTTTTTTTTTTTTTTTGCATCCACTATGGGTAAGTCAAGCAGTGGGGAAGAAGAACATTTTTCTTTTTTTTTGAATGAGCCAAATGGTGAGAGAATGGCACATAACCTATGTTGCAATCAGGAAAGTTAACTCTTGTTGCCCTGAGCGGAAATCGCATGGGGGTCTTGTGGGTTTTTCCCCCCCTAAAAAAATAATGGATAATGTTTAGAGCCGCCTTGCTAATTCTTCTCTTCCGATCTTGCCTGAGATGCTTCCAGCTGAGTAAGATTTCCATAAATTATGAACATCTCTGGAACGTTTATTATCCCGGCGTAAGGGGAAGAACTGCCTATGTTAGGCTTCCTCAGGCGGTAAGATGGATCCCCGAAAAGAGGGTGGAAAATAAAGGACACGCCCCCGATGAGGAAGTGCATCATTCAAGTAATGACATAGACACCCCACGTGGAGACCTGCACATCATCCTAAATAACAATCTGCAAAATGTTGCGAAACAAATTTTGAAAGACGAAAATGTGAATCTCCCCAAGCATTGCCTCCTTGAAGACAACAAAATTTTCGACGACTATGAATACCAGTCGAGTGTGATTTTATTTTTGGAGCATTCTTTAGGAAAAGGAAAAGATGTGCGCAGTGAGGTCCTTCGAATTTTTAAAGGAGCAGATGCAGAGCTAATTGATTCTATACGCATATCCCCCAATGGGATACTCAACATCAGAGTTGCTGATGCGTTCGTGTTGCGGGATTTTCTGCAGTTTTACAGGCAAGGAAGAGCCCACATTGGTACAGCTCCAGTAGGCGTAGATTACGCAAGTAACAACAACCCTGAAATGGAGAATCCGCGAAAAAGAGAAAAATCCACCGTTTTGCTAGATTTTTGTGGAGTAAATATGGCGAAAAACATGCACATGGGACATCTTAAGTCGCTCCTTCTTGGAAATGCATTGAGTAACATTTTCCGTTCCTTGAATTATTCTGTGAAATGCAGAAGCCATATAGGAGACTGGAACATGAATCTCGCAATAGTTTTAAGTTTTCTTATTATGTTTCCTTACGAGGTAATATCCGGGGGGAAAATAAATGGAGAGAAAGTGCATAACATTAGTGGAGCTGATAATGATGACAAGGCGGAATCGTACAAAGGGTGTAGAACGCCCTGCATATCCACCGGTCAGATGAATAAACACATAGATGTAGAGCATCGTGTAAGTGCAGATTATACAGAATCTGAAGTAGAGAAAGAATCAGAAAAAGTTGTGGAGGAAGAAATCTACAGGAAGTTGGAGAACAGCTTGAAGGAGGAAAAGTTTAATAAAGGTTATGAACAGTTGGACCCATCTAAATGGGAAAATATAAATCTAGCTAACATTGAATTTGCATACAGAATGGGGAAGAAGCTTTTTACCTCATCGGATGTATTTAAAAGGATCAGTAAGAGTAGCTTACGCATGATGTACGAAAAGGATGAGAAGATGATTGCCTTGTGGGATAACATATGCAAGAGTAGCAAGCGAGTAAGCAAGTAGCTTCGGTGGACATGTCATGGAAGCGCTATATCATCACTTACTATAATGTACAATCCTTCCACCAACCCTTTTGCACTGTTGAATTGCACAGGGGTTGGTACATTTGTTCCCTGATCATTCTCATTCTCCTTTTTTTTTTTTTTTTTTTTTTTTTTTCTCCCTTCCCTAGGCAAACAAGGAAATTTTGAATAAAATGAAAATCAAGAAGTTGATAGACAAGGGGGAGAGTTTCTACGTCAAGTTTGTGCCGACCATATTGCGGAGACTCCAAGACGCCAATATGGTTTTTCATCTGGAGGGAAAGTCGTGCCTTTTGCTGAGGAGCAACCAAGTCGGAATGAACAGTGTCAATGGTGGGTGCACTCCAAACCGGAGGAAAGACACCCACATACTGAGCACCAAGGAGGAGCACTACGAAGTTGTTCAGGTGACACAGGAACTTCTCGATCAAGTCAAGAGGAACGGCGTGGATGAATTAAAGAAGAACTTCACCTTAGTGACTCTTGAGAACGATGTAGCCTTCACCTATGCAGCCATTGACTTAGCCGCAATACACTATCGAGTGGTACATGAGAAAGCCAACAAAATAATATATGTGGTTGATGAAAATCAAAGGAAACATTTTATGCAAATTTTTTCCATAGCAAGGTTTGCACATATTCTCTCCGATGATGTTGAATGTATATGTCTCAATTACGGTTTTGTGCTCAACTCAGAAAACAAGAAAATGAAAACAAAAGATTTGTGTAAAAAGAATATTTCCGTTAAGGATATGCTGGAAAATGTTAAGTTAACTAATAATAATGCGCATGAAAAAAATGAACAAACAAATTTAAACAAAGTACACATGGAGAAGAAACACAGAGAAAAATTCCTTTTGTCGTCACTTATTTATTCTTACTTGTCTGTAAAAAATTATAAAAGACAAATAATAACAAGCATTCTTAAGCATTCTCACACGGAGTATCTTTTCATAATTAATTGCTACAATGAAGTCTCTTCCATTTTGGGGAATAGAAAAAAAGGCGATTACTCCTCCCATATGTCAATAAGAAAAAACGTGCTGATTGAAAATAATTTAAAAAAATTGATGCTACACATTATTCATTTTAACTATGTCACGGAGGAAGTGACTCGCAACTACGGCGTAGACAGATTGTGCTCCTTTCTATTCATTCTGTCACAAAAAATGCAACCCCTACTCCAGAGCAGATTTTTGAAGAAGTTTATTCCCCATTTAGAAAGCGCAAGTGCTCATAATTTTTTGAAAACATTAAATGGTTTGAGGGAAGCGGAGGTACAGGAACACGTCAAAAATGCAGTAGAAGAAAATGCGCCAAACCGAACGGAAAGTATCATCGATTGGATAACCCAAACGGAACTGTATCTTCTCATCAAAAACAGCGGCCTTGTCGACCTACGCGAAGACGAAAATTTACCTGAACAATCAGGAAAAATCGAAACGTTCATTTTTAACCGAATTTTTGAAGTACTCATTATGCAAACATACCTCACCCTCGTTAGAAGAATATTTAAAATGCTAAATTTGCAACTGGTGAACTCTGGGCAACGTGATTCTGGACCGCGGGCTGCGGATTTGTAGAAGGTGCCTACGTACCACACGCCGACTGTTTTTGTATGCACACACCGAAAGGGGGCCTTCTTAAGAATATCCTCCACCCCCCCCTTTAACCCCATGGCGAGTTTTTCCCCCTATAGAAATGTTAAACGTTTAAAGCTTTTATTAATTGCCTCCTGGCGCATGCACCATTTTGGCAAAGTGAAATTGGATTTTTCACAATTTACAAAAAAAAAGAAAAAACGTGAACACGATATTCACTAGAATAAGCTTGCAATCAAATGGGTTAGCATTCGCGCCGACATGCAGGAGTAGCAAACCCCCAAAAAAAAAAAAAAGAAAAAAAAAAGAAAAAAAAACAAATGTTGTGAGGAGAAAAAAATATGACAGAAACATATGCTTGGGCATGTAGTAGATCAGCACTCGCGTGTGGGATGGATGATACTAGCTGGTATGATAGATATATAGTGAGATAAAAGAGAAAATCCAATTAAAGAAAGAAGCTATATTGTAAAAGGTTGTACATTTGAAAAGGGAGATCTTGAAAAGGAGGGTGATCTTTCTACAAATACCATCATTTAAATCTTCAAATGGAGCGGAAAATTTCTTTCTTCTCCACATCCGAAGGGAAAATTAATGCATGTGTTTGTTCTACATTGCATGGCTTGCACACTTACAAAAGGCACATGCAGAGCCATGCAACTTTTGTTCACGCGTGTAGAATGGAGACTCGATTCTTTTTTTTTCTTTTCTTTTCTTTTTTTCTTTTTTTTTTTTTTTTTTTCTCTGTTCTCGTGTGTCATCCTTCAAAATTCAACATTAGATATTTATAAAAAGCATAAAAAAGACAAATATTTAAAATACATTTACTAATTTTGTTTTGTTAAAATTTAATTGCTCCTTTTTACTATGCCTTTTGGAGAAACTTTAGGGATGGCCTTCACTGGTGGCGGTTTTATATCGAGGTGCTTGCGCTTTCCTGTGGAGTGGAGCGGAAGGGGGGAAAAAGGCAACGTGGTGTGGAAAAAGCGAAAATGTTGAAGACGGGACAAGAATATATGCTCAGGCATGCAGATACGCACATTGCACTTTATGACTGTGTCATTGTATGTCCTATTTGTGGAGAAGTAACAAAATTAATGGAAGAAAAAAAAAAAAAAAAAAAAAATGCACAATGGAGCGATCCGTTTTTTCCACATGTAGGCAACATCGACTCGCATAGACCAAAACAATTTGGCATTTCTTTACACATATCATCACATGCAGTTGGCTCCACTTTGTTGTGCTTTTTTTTTTTTTTTTTTTTTTTTTTTTAAACTTGCTAACCTATGTGCGAATCAAGAGCAGAAAGTCTCTTGCTCTCACGCCGTTCATATTCTTCTTTCGCTGACTTCTGCCTGTCCATACTTCTGCTTCGACCTTTTGGTTCGTCCGCCTTAGATTGTGTGCATCCCATTTCTAAAAAGAAAAGGCAACATGCGGATATGTGGTATGAGGACGCATTGTTCAAGGATATAGATCATAGGTAAGTCATGGAAACAAATTAATTCTGCTTCCTGTTGCGTTATTTTATTTTATTTTATTTTATTTTATTTTTTTTCTATGAATATATGTTAATAATATATTTGCACACAGCAACGTTGTGAAGAAAATAAGAAGCTGTACTTGTGAGCAGGTTATACAAAGTGCACGGAGGTATGTTTGAAGCGATGCTTTATAACTGGGGTGGATTCTCCTTGCCTTGAAAAAAAAAAAAAAAAAAAAATAGAAAAATGGGTGAATTTTAAAATAGTCTTTGCACTCAATTGGGGAAGGCGGAAGGGTGCAATCTGACAGATGCGTGCATCGGAAAAATTGTTCCGTTTGCTCTACACAAGTGCACAATCATATGCCTCTGTTCCTGGCGCAACAACTGTCGCCGCTTTCCTGCTGACCAGTTGCTCGCTCTGCTCTTTTGGGCTGCTTCCTCTGGTGCTGTTTGAAGGCGACTGCCAAAGGCCCGTGGGGGAAACTCTGGCTTACACAGCGGCATAGATATTTATCTATATACGTGCGTGTGTATATTCGCACATGTGTATAGGACCACGTGTACATGCCCATGTGTGCACGCGTGCGTAAAGGTATTAACATAAACACATCAGCAGACTCACGTGCTCATATATATTAAGGGCGTCGCCACAAAGTACGCCTCACGTTAACAAGTGAGTAGGTTATAACACATGAATTTGCACAAGCTCTCTTCGTGAAATAAAAACATTGGGATTAGTATATGTGATATGGGATGCTTTTTACTTTCTCTTTTTTAATTCCATTTCACATAATATTTTGTACATAATTATTCTCTTCTCTTACATTTTTTTTTTTTTTTTTTTTTTTCTTCTTCTTCTTCAAAGGACAAATTTGGTGCACATGTTGTGTTGTTGTTTGGGGGTCAATTTGGTTAATTTGGTCAATTTGATTAATTTTGGTCAACCAGGTTAAATTTGCGTTATTTGCGATTGATCTTTGGTTGTTCTTTTTGTTGTTTCGTGAAAATTCTGATTATTTTCAATTATTTCTTGATCATTTTACGATTACTTTGCGGTCACTTTTTGATCTCTTTGTGGTCATTTTGTTATTTAAATTTTAGCTAATTTATGATAAAAATTTGACAACCTTTTACAGCTTTGTGGCTGCTTTTTTTTTTTTTTTTTTTTTTTTTTTTTAGCGCCAGAATGAAAACGAGCTAGTCCTTTTTTTTTTTTTTTTTTTTTTTTTTTCTACACCAGGTTTGTGCGTCTCTTCCATTTGTTGTCAACTTTTGTGCTGTTCTTTAAAAACATTCCCTTTTTAATTTTATGTTTTCCTTTTTTTTTTGTCGTTATCCCCCTTTTATTATTCAAAATTTGTTTTCTCCACGAAAAGCAGATTTAACCGATTTTTTTCTTTTTCTTCGTGTGTAATAGTCACACTGAAGAGAAATTGAAATGTTCCATTTTTTTTTTTTTTTTTTTTTTTTTTTTGGCTGACTTGTTCATAAAAAGGGGAAGCACTTGGTTAAAGTTTTTTTTTTTTTTTTTTTTTTATTAACACATTCATATGACATGTTTTTTTGGCTGTACAAGTTAGTATACCCTTGTGGCTGATGGGCGTATATCCACTTATGTAATTTCCCGCTTGTTAGTAACAGCATTTTGCGATTTATCGCATAAACGAAACAAGTGTGAAGATTAATGAGTGGACGACGCAATCGTCCTGTTTCACCGAATTCTTTCACATAGAGGAATAGTAGTTAAGGAGTGCACAATTAACACAGCCGCCAGGATTGACAGGTAAAAAAGAAGAACACCCCCTTCGTAAGGGGTTAACAAACTGTACGCACATGTTAAACGCGTCTGCTTTTCGCATTTTGGTGAAACGCAAATTGTCAATTTGGGTAAAAAAAAAAAAAAAAAAATAAAAGGCAACGTTGCAGTGACCTACTATGGATTGATGATGCGTTTGGGAAGAAAGCACAAGCTTAACTTCCACCCCCATACTTCGTGCAGATATCCCAGCTCACATCCACATTTAAAGCGCGCGGAATTTGTCCATCCATGAGTAGCAGTGTTTAATTTTCATTGCGAATTTTACAAATACACTAAATTGTCAAACGGTAAGGCACATGACACTTAAGAGAAAGGGTGGAGGACCACATATCCATTCAATTGTGAGAAGGGTAAGAAACGGTTTGACAAGTAAACGTATCAAAATTGCATTTTTTCCCATTTCGGAAAAACAAGTAGTGAACGTGGACATCCACTACACGTTTGCGAGGTTCTCCTCAAGCGCCTTCCCGTTCATACCCCTTTGGTTTCCTTCAAAATTTTGCGCATAATCTTTTTGGATTTCTTCTTGTTCACGTTTTCAAATTTCGTTTCGGTTAAGTTTAATTTTACGTTTCTGTTCAGGAAGCCATAGTCGGTGTCTTGGTCATATTTAAAATGGTGCCAAAAAAAGGACCAAGCGTAATCGCCATTTTTTTTATACCCCTGGAAATCAAGGAGTTCATCTGGGGTTTTATTAATGGGAACAAAAAAGGGGTACACATCATCCTTAAACTTCCGATGGCACATTTTCATTTTCAATTGGAGAAAATTATTTTTATAAATGCATGTTATATCACTAAGGTCGATATAAGAAAAGGGTCGAAATGCTCTCTGGATCCTTGTATATTCCTGAGATTTGTTTCTTTTCTGTCTATTCTTGAAGTTTTTGCATTCCCATTCTTGGACCATGAAATTTTTTCTTGTGTTAATTATAACAACAGGAGGTAACGGTTCATTTTTCGTAAATTTCGTATCCATATTATCATTCGTCGTGTATGTATATGTGTACCTCTTCAGGTTATAACTATTTAATTTATTGTATGTACTGTTGTATGAATTTACATTTTCACATTCCACTTGGGGATCTTCATTAATGTCATTTGGAACATTTTCAATTATGTGAGAATTCAAATCGTATGCAAAATTTGTATCCTTTGCTTGGTTGAATTTTTCATGATATTTCTTTATGTCAAAGTCGTTGTAAAATTTTTCTACGTTGTCGATGACGATGAGAGTGTCATCAATTCGCATGTCTGGAAGCCACGTTTGCATTACCAAGTAGACATTTTCTTCTAAATATTTATCGGTCTTCTTTTCAACCATGTAGAGTTTTTTGATAACTTCGTTTTTTTCCTCTTCGTCCATATCTGCAAGGAGATCATTTTTCTGTTTTCCGTCATCCTTCCCTTTCCCCTTTCCGCTACTGCTCGTGGACGAAGCCAAAGATGGGTGCATAACATTCCCATGAATGTCCATAATTTCATCCTTTTCCTGGAACCTTTTAATATCTTCCCTCACTTTTTGTATCACCTTTTTGTTTATGAGCTTTTCCTTCTCGTCTATGTTTTTCATGTCCTTCAACAGCTGTATGTTCACTTCATTAATATTTTCGAACATGCGCTGCATCTTCTGCTCGTCCGCTCTGTACCTTCTTTCGTAAACGTCTACCTTCGGAGAATTTCCCACATGAGCAATGTAGTCTCGTTCCTGATTGATATATTTGAAAATGTTTTCTCCGTTCGCCGGGGGCCCTGTTTGTGTCCTTGCCATTTTGTACCCATCTGTTTCCATTGAATTTTTCAAGTCCACCGAGGAGGCGTCATTTCCCCCCTCAACTGTACCGTTTTCCTTTCCCCCCTCAACTGTGCCGTTTTCCTTTCCCCCCTCAACTGTGCCGTTTTCCTTTCCCCCCCCAGTGGTTTCATCCTGCTCTAACTCCTCAATGCTCTCAGAGTGCACCTCATTTGGCACTAAATTATTTTTGGCCCGATCGTATACGCTTTCCCTCACATAGTATATATTCATCTTCCCAAACATGGCAACATCTTGTGGGACATTTATTCCGTTCCTTTCGAAAAAAAGTCGTTTGAATTTGCTACCTTTGTGCAAATCTCTTCCCCTCAGTCTGTCTTCCCATTCACATGCACTTCCCACATTTCTTTTCCACAGATTTCCTTTGGGAATGTACAAGAATAGTGTATTTTTCCCTCGGCACTTGGATCTGGTTCTTCTTCTTTTTTCGTCTCCACTTGTCGTCAAGTGTGGGACATAGTCGGATCTGCGCTTCATCACCCCCAGGTTATTAACGCCACTTTTGTTTTCGCTAAGTAGTAGCGTAAGAATGCACAACAGGAGGAATTGCACGTGTTTTTGCACATGTTTCATTTTTCTTGCAAAAATGAAAGACTCGATTTGGTCCTGTGTGTATTTCGCCACTGTATCATGGCACTTCTGAATTGACAAAATACTGTCATGGTGGGAGTGGCCATAAGGAGCTGTTCACATTTCGGAGGGCCCCGTTGCATCGTACTTGCGCGATCACCTTGTATCAGTTAATTTTAATGAACCTCTACGAGGGTTCCCTGAAAAAAGGGGAAGCTCAGTTTTCAGTGCCTCCCGTCCTCCATCTGCAGATGGGTCCTTTCCCCAAAATTCGCAAAAACACCCCGCAATAAAGTGGGCACAGTTCATGTGGACGGCCTGCTCGTTCGCAGCCTTACATCATTGCGTTTTTTTTTTTTTTTTTTTTTTTTTTTTCTTCTCCTCATCGTAATGCTTGTTTTTAACTGGTTTGCTCGTTTGTTTGTTTGTTTATTACACGGCTGCATAAATTGGTTGAAAGAAGAACATGCGAGGTGCAAAAAGGGCAAGCCCCAAATGGGGAAAGCGCAAAAATTAAAATCGACCCGCAGTAACGCGGCGAAGTGAGGGCAACGGAGAAATAGGGGAATTCTTCACATGCCATTGTTGTTACGCAAAAAAAAAAAAAAAAAAAAAAAAAAAAAAAAAAAAAATCACGCAATTTGAAGTGAAGCGATATTGCAGAGGGGAAAAAACACTCAACGATGTAATCACCACAAATGCGCGGCCCGATGACCGAACCTCAGGGGGAGCCCTTTCCCTCACTTGAGGCACGAGAGGAACCGCGTGACATGCGCCTCGACAATTGGGGCGTCATCACTCGTTATGCCCAAAGGGTGTACGCTTTCCTGGTCTTGCCCATCCCACTTGGCACAGTCGCTCAGGTAGGCTTGGACCTCGGCGCGCAACTCTGACGAATCGACACGCACATCTGACGGATCGACACGCAACTCTGACGAATCGTCGCGGTTTCCTTCTCTGCTCCTCCGTGTGAGAAGAAAAGAAAGCGAGCAGCTGAACAAAAAAAAAGGTTTGTAATTCCTCACCTTCAATCTTTTGCAAACATTTATCAAGTATTGCGTGTCTGCCTGTAATTGGCGAAGCAGTGTTTCATTCAAGTGGGAAATACTGCTTACAGAGGAAAGGAACATCTCGGCCATTTGTTCGAATAGAAGATCCATCAAGTATTTACTGTCGTGCTCATGGAATATCTGAATGTACAAGAATATGGTTTCTACGATGAAGCAAATGTTTTCGTCTGGATCCGACTTGTCCACCTTGTCTTCCTTCCGAAGAGCACCCACCTTGACAGTGTATTTATTTGTGTAATTGTACAGTGGGATTAAGGCCAACTGAATGATATTTTTTATAATGGTATTTTTTATGTCATTCAATTTGCACAGAGATGATTTTAGTAGATGTTTTCCGCACTCGTTCTCGTCCACCTCGACCTCAGAGGGAGGTTCTTCATTTGGGAAGCCATCTCCTTGCTCTCCTTGTGATATTGTGTGGTGATCATCATGTTTCATTTTACGCAATTCTTCTCGCACAGTGAACTCTCCGTTGGTATTTTCTGTGGAGGGAACCCTCTTGGGAAAGTCACCCTTCTCGAAATACGCGTGAACGTGGGCAATGTTGAGATCGACCCCCGGGGGGTACTTCTCCTGTCTGTTCAGATAACTTTTGGAAATACCGTTGATCACACTTCTACTCATAAAATGGCCATAAGTTCTTTCGAAAAGATACTTCCCAAAGGATTCATACAATTTTGTAATATTAACAAAGGTGTTAAGGATTTTAATAAAGGTCGTCATGGCAATTTTCACGTACTCTATGACTTCATTGGAAGAGTCTATTTCCTGCTTCATGCAGAGATAGCGAGCGCCATCATCACCTTTATCCTCTTCGTTGTCATGTTCAGCATGAATGCCTGTCAAGCTTTTCCTTTTTCTTTTTTCATTTTCCTCCTTCCTCCGTATTTGGTCCTTGATGTTGTAAATTATTTCATACACAAAGTTGTATACATTAATGAAGAGCAAAAGAAATTCTGTATCATGATTAAAAGTGAATGAAAAAAAAGGGATGAATTTAAAAAAAGGAGTATTGAATATCTCTTTTGAATTTATTTCATTTTTTTTTTTTTGAATGATTTTGGTGATGTCTTCTTCCAGATGCGTAAAAAAATTCTCTAGCTTATTCTCCGCCATTATGTCATTTCGGTTAAATGTGCTAACTTTTCTGTTCACCTCTTCGAAGCAATGCATGTCAAAATGGGAGGTGTCACTCAGGTTTACTACATGTTCTGCCATAATATTGTCGTTCATAAAAATTGCCTCCTTTAGTATTCTACTTAGCATGTTTTTTTTTCCGATGAGGAAGGGAGAGTTGGAAAGTATATTCACGCTAACGTTCAGTGCATCCATAATTTTGTGCGTCTCAGTCCCTTTCCGTTTATTCGTGCTTGATTTTTCGTCGTGAAATTGCTTCGTATGCTCTCCTACCAAGTGACCCACCACCTCGATTGCCTCCTTGTACAGCCCCACGAAGAACTCGTCCTCGTGGTGGTCCACTTGGTCTCCTTCATCAGTTTCCCTGACAGTTTGGACAACTGTGGCAACTTCTGCGCAAATTTGCCGGACGAGACACCGCATAGCCTCCTGGTGCTCCTCAATAAATGTTGTGAAGTATTCATAATAGTTTATCACTGCGTTGTGGACAGCCAACCCTGTCTCGGATTGTGTGAATTTGAAGAAAGTTTTCCGAAAATTTCCCACCATAAAATGAACAATCTGTTTTGTAATCACCTCAATCACGTACCCCTCAGAATACACGTACATGTGGAGAAACTTCAAATAAGTACAGATGGTCTGTACGTAAATGCGCACAATTTTCTTCAAGTCGATCTGGACACTACTATCGATCAGGAAAGATGAGAGAACGCTATTTAGAAGGGAAAAAAAATCTTCAAAAAATTCTGCACTATATAGTGACACATCAAGGGAAGACAAATAAATTTTAAAATAGGAAATAATTTCTTCATGCTCATTTATGTAGAGCATATTGGAGTGTAACATAATTGCTTTTTTTATTTTTTCATTTATATCTAGCTGTACATTTTTTACAATTAAAAATAATTCGTTCATGTTTTTTTTTAAGGATGGGAATGCCTTTAAAAAGAGCAATCCTTTTTTGATATTCTCCAGTCTGCTTTTCGCGTCGACGCTTTTTCGAAGGACACTCTCTAGTTCGTGCGTGTTGTGCGTTTCGTGCGTGTTGTGCGTTTCGTGCGTGTCGTGCGTGTCGTGCCTGTCGTGGTGGGGGTCATCCCTATGGTGACGACCCACCTCTGCGTTCCCACTTCTAACACTGTCGCTACTGCAGGAGGTAGCGCTTTTCCAATTATTTTCCTCCCATGTTTGTAGTACACCTCCATCCAGGTTGCCTTCCCCAACAGGCACCGTCAGATCTTCCACGTTAATGCTACTGAACACTTTCTCCATTTCAAACTGCATGGCCTCCACATGTGTCTTCGTTTCGATTACCATGCTCCTGTACTCTTCTACCTCGGTCTTTATCTCCCCATCTATGTACTCCTTCTCCGCTTTTACCTCTTCCCATAATGAGTGAACTTTTTTTTCCAATTCTTCTGATTCTTCTGCTGTGATCCCCTCTTCATATTCGACCCCTCTCCCACGTGGTAGGAACCCCCTAAAGTGCAGTTCAAAGAAGGCCTCGCAGTTGTTCTTGCTCTCTTTTATCTCCTTCAAGACGGTGTGCTGATCCATTCGCGTGGCACTGCGGTAAGGTTACTCTCTATCGGTGGGAAAGTGCGTGGACAGGTATGCTCTTTCGCGGGAAAGAGTGATAGTTCTTGGCTGTGCCAAGTTGTGCTTAATATCGTCCGCACGGTAGCCAGGTCTTCGGGGAGGATATACTCCTACCTTATCAGTGAGTTGCTTTTCATTTTCTTGTCCTCAACTGGCATCCTAAAATTGTAACGAAAATATAGGGTTAGCTTATTGGGGACCTTAAAAAAATGGGGGAGAATTCTCCACTGTGTTTCTAACCGGTTGAAGTTAAAAATGGGGCAATTTTTTTTGGTCGAGTTTTTTTTTTTTTTTTTTTTTTTTTCTCACAACTGCGCGCTCTTGCGTGTACATCCCACTCCTGTGGCGTGGCAGGTTACGTCTCTCCGCCACTCCGTGTGAAAAATTGTGAATGACTCAGAGGATGCGTTTTTGCATATCCCCACTTCTCACGAAGTTGGAGACCCTTGAAGCTCCACAAATGGTGTTCATACGACGCGTTTCACGGTTGCACTTTTTCTCCAATTCACCTGCAGTGTTCAGGCGGGAGGTGCGAATTCTTTTCCTAAATTTCACCATCTCGCCAGTTGCACCTTTTTCGGGTACATAAGAACCAAGAGAAAAAACCTCTCTCACTCGATTGTCGTAGCGAAAGGGGCAGTTACTTCTGTTTCCAATCGGGGGGGAAAAAAAAAGGAATCAGCTAATTGGAGCTGTAGGTGCGCGCGAGCTAGCCAAAGGGTGCTAAAATTAGTGGATACAAAGCAAGGGATTCTCACCAAGGGACTCCCGCCAAGGCACCCAGACTTAGGAACGATACCAGAGGAATACGAACGGACGGGTGGAGCCCCCCCCCTCCCATGAGCGGCCCAAAATGAAGAGACCAATAGAGGAGACACCCCCGCACATAGATACACACGCAACGAAAATGTTAACAGGAAAAAGATGATGCTTCATTTTTTTTGTATTGTCCTAATTCTGCAGTTGTACGTCGGGTGCTTCAACATAAAAAAAAACATAATAGTGACATACGAAGGGGGGAGAGTAGCGAAGGGGAAGGCAGTTAAGTCGAGTGCATTTCTAGTGAGGAGGCAACTTTTTAAACTTAAAAAAATTCAAGCCCATTCTTCAGACAATTGGGAGGGAAAAACTTCCATTGATGAAGCACAGAATAATGAAGCAAAGAATACCCTACGTGAATTTTACGATCGGAATTTTAGGCGATTGAGGAAGACATTCGAATTTGTAAAATATGGTTTAATCTCCATTCAGAATAATTTACTCTCAAACTCGTTAGCTAGTCAGCTAGCCATTTCTGTGTCGTTTTTTTTTCTTCACTTTTATATGCTATCTCGACACTTCCTCATTTTATTCCCCTACCAGTTAATTCCAAACCATTCCAATATTTTGATGAGCTTGGACATGAACAACACGCTCTTTTTCTTATTGTCCATATATTCTTTCAAACGTTTCAAGGATCACTTTCACAGCTTCAAGCAGAGGCTACAGTTGAACCGGTTCACCATAAGGCTGCAGGACAATAAGAGGAAAAATATCCTCTCCATCTGCTTCTTTTTGATTGCGTCCTACGTCTTGTCGGGTGAGTGGCGCGACGAGTGTACAGTTGGTGAAAAGTTCTTCCGATTCGATTAATTCTGTATACTACACGGTGCACCTAAGTCTCACATCTCGGCGTGCACCACTGCTGAGTGCTATTTCCCCCTTTTTTTTTTTTTTTTTTTTTTTCCACCTGCTCATTTTATTGCTTTTTCCTCCCCGTAGGTTACGTGTCCATATACACGGAGCGCATCTTGACGCTCTGGAAACTGTTCAGTCGCCCCCTCTCGGAAAATGTCGTGAAGTCGCTACAGGTAGGGGATGCTCATTGTGCGAAGACGCAGCTAACGCAAATAGTCTGCCTCCGTCTTGTCATGCATAATGGGCAAGGATGAGTTGCAGCCTTCACGAAATGTATGGGTGGGCGTTGCCGCGTGTCCATCGTGTTATACATGTATCTCTACCCGATACACACCTATACACCTTTTTTATCGCTCCTTCCCGTAGATCCTGACTGGGCACTTCATATGGGTAGGGTGCAGCATCGTCGTATTTAGGAAGTTGCTTTACCCCTACTTCCTAAACAATGAAAGCAATTTGAATTTGCGCCACAAAAGCAGTTGGTGGTTCGAGGTAATATACGGGTACGTCTTTTCCCACTTCGTATTCAACATTGTGGATTTGTTGAACAATTTTATAATAAATCGTTTCATGGGTGAAGGTGAAGACGAAGTGTACGTGGACAACAGTATAGACGATATTGTTAGCGGAAGAGAGTTTGTTTCAACTCTGTTGTGCATTATTAGTCCCTGTTTTAGTGCACCTTTTTTTGAGGAATTCATTTATCGTTTTTTTGTGCTTAAGAGTTTGAATTTGTTCATGCATATACATTACGCCGTTACGTTTTCTTCTCTATTTTTCGCAATTCACCATTTGAACATCTTTAACTTACTTCCTCTATTTTTCCTGTCCTTCCTATGGTCTTACATTTATATATACACTGACAACATTCTCGTTACTATGCTTATTCACTCGTTTTGGAACATTTACGTTTTTTTGTCCTCCCTGTACAGCTAGCCATTTTATATTTTTTTTTTTTTTTTTTTTTCCTTTTCATGAGCTGTTCATATTTTTTTTTTTTTTTTTTTTTTTTTTTTTTTTTTTTTTTTTACACATTTGTTCAATTTTCCCGCTCACGTCAGGAGCAGGCACGTTGTCGGCGGTGATCTTACTGGTTGCCCAATCGGCTTCCTATACGTGTGAAACGTTACGCTGTTATTTTTATTAATTTTCTCATTTGAATGCGCATTTTACTGGTTTAACGGGACATATGATAATTTGGGAGATCTCCACGTGGGTGTCTCCATTCGCGGCACATAAATTTACCCTGTATGATGACGGTCGAACGAAATGGTGTCGCTGTTCTGCAATTTGGCGGCCCCGATGAGCGTGCTGATATATCAGCGGGGATTGGATAATACCTTTTTGGAGAAGTAATCCTGGAGAGTAGCTAAGCGGGGATACATACACCAGGAAAAAATAAAATAAAATAATGAATATAAAATAAACAGCCTAGCGTTTACCAAAGTTGGTTCGTCCCCGCATACCGTTTTTTTTCCCTGTGCATAACATAGGAGAGAATTATCTGCTGAGGAGAAAAAACACCTTCCCACAAAGTGCCTATTGGTGTGATCACAAAATTATTATGAATTATTCAGGTGAATATTCACGCTTTTGTTAGGTCCCCATATGGTAGGGCGCCCTTCACCAGGGATAAAGATAAAAATTGCCATTCGATCTGGCGAACGGTCGGTTTGCATTAACCGGGCTGACGAGGAAGTCCTACAAATCCCAAGATATTTTATCACACCACGTGTGCCCCATTTAGGCGCGCCATGCAGATCAGCCAGCGAAGCATCCACCTGCTGTGCAGGGCTTGCACGTTAGATGGTAAAACTTTTTTACAAAACAAAAGATACGTATCAGTGCTAGCGAACGAATTGAGAAGTGGCCACATATTTCTTCACAATGACAAGTATTGTGAAGTGACTGATCAGAGGCAGGTCAAGCAGGGCCGACTAGCCACAACGAACATGGTAAACCAACAGAGAGTGAGATAGGGCACAGCACCAACACTGTGGAATGCGCACAATTCATATGCACAAATGTATACCTCCAGAAATGATAAGCACGCCCATGTGTAATTGTGATCCGGATGTTTTGCGCGTCCATGCAACGGGCTTAACCAATTGAGGGACCATTCCTTGCGTGTATGTTTCCCGTACAAGTCGGGGTTTTTTTGCCTCAGAATGTACTTCCCTCCATTTGCATCATTCGCTCCGTTTACCCCGCTCTTTTTTTTCCCCTACGCAGATCTCCTTCATCGACCTGAGCACGTTAAAGAGTTCGTCAGCTAAATTCGCATGCCAGGCGAAGGTGGAAAAAATTGAACCGGTCAAAGCAAATGTCCAGGTACAGTACACGGACAAGCAAAAAAATATTGTCGTCTGTTTGGATGAAAATTATGAAGATATAGAAATACCCATGAATATATTTGCCATTTCGGAGGAGTACCTGCAGCCTGGTTTGCAAATAACGGTGTTCAAACACGAAGACAAAATTGTGAAGGTTAATTTGCCTTCATCGTTGCTGGCGACACTGCGCAAGAAATAAAAGTTTGATATGCAGGTCATTTCATTCTTCTGGAGGTTTAGACGTTAGTGAGGGCTGGTCAATTTGGATATGGGGGGGGGAATTCCTCCAAAATTGTTTATTTGTCTCCCCGTCTGCATTCCACCCTCGTAATGTTTTTCATCATTTCGTGTGAATATATTTTTTTTTTTTTTTTTTTTGTTGTTCATTTGCGTGACCTGCGCAACCACCCCATCGTGGTGATACCGCCCTCCCGTGGGAACAAACCAAACGGAAGCCAAACAAACATGCCGTCCAACGTGCACACAGTTTTCCTTCGAAAGAATGGCGATACACGGGAATATGCGGAAAAATAAAGGAACATTCATTTTTTGCAGTGATCTGGTAAGGGGGAGGAGGATGCGTCACATGTAGATATATGTGTTCCCATACAAACGGAGCAGGATTTGCAGGAGTTGCCAATTCTGTACTCCCCCACCAACCCCCAAGGATTGTAAGAACCCAGCTGGAAATTCCCTATTGAAGGAAAAGCAAAAAAAAAAAACAGGTGTGTACAACACTATGTGCGTAAATATCCATAACGGAATTATCCTGTAGAGGGGGAGAAAATACACATTCCGCATAGGAAAATTTACTACACCCTCCTTTGTGATACGCAAGGGGGGGAAATTAAAAAAAAATATATACACACATATACATAAATAGGTATATACGCATGGTTAACTATCCGTTCTGTTAACAACGGGGGGGAAATCCCACTGTGAGCAGGATTTTCCCCGCAAGGGCAAAAAACATTTCGAAAAAAAAAAAGAAAAAAAAAAAAAAAGAGGTCAACGCAGGGCATATTTTTTAGCCGATGCGCTATTATCACAAACCCAACGGATGATTTAACCAAGTTTAAGGGGGGGGAAAAAAAAAGAACCTTAGACGACATAAAAAGGGTACATAGATTGAATGGCAATAATTATGCCGACGAGGTAGTGTGAAAGGACTCCCAAGTGATGTTAATAAATTAGCGATCCTGAGAGCGGACCAACCAGGAATTTGGGAAAAGAAAAAATTAAAAGCAGTCCGCGCCAAAGGGAACAAACAAGGACAATAAGCCGCTAGTTAAACAAGTCTCAATTTTTGCAGAGAATGTACAGATAAAGAAGCGAAAGGAAAAACTAAAAAAAAAAAAAAATAGCTAACTTTTTTGTATGAACGGTTCAGGTGAAAACTATTCCAAATAGCGTCAAAGAAAAAAAAAAAAATATGAACAAAAAAAAAAAAAAAAAAAAAAAAAAAAAAAAAAAAATCTTCTCATGAGTTTAGCATATAGATATAAGCATTCCCCCTGAACACCTTCCAAAGGGATTACCACTTTCCCGCGGTAGGAGTTGCTTTAATTCACAGGATCATCACAGCGAGTTAATCGAATCATCACATCAAATCAGGAGGGCGCCTCCAGAAAGCACACACACATATATATACATGTACACATGTACACGTATTTTCCCATATCGCATCGCAAATGAACCTGCTGGCGTCGGCGATATGATCGTGGATGCCACTCTGCACAGAGAGGTTAAATGAAACGATAATATAACTGTGCCATGTCATACATCCCCAAACACATAACCGTTGGCAAGGTCTGCAAAACGAATAACTTTTCCTTTGCAAAGTGGTGGAAGATGAAGAATCCGCACATGAGTTGTAAGAAAATTGCCATAAGTGGATATTCCTCGGGGGGCGGTGTCGGAAGAAGCAACGACAGCGACACCAGCGATGGCATTAACCATGTTAACCATGATGGCGGAACGGAACACACCACTCCCAACTGTCTGGGAGAGCCCACCTCCAGTCGCACGCCAAACAGTACATGTGGCGACCTCTCCAGTGAAGTCATTTTAAGAAAATATGATAGAATTTTATTAATCGAAAAGTATACCAAGTATGATAATCTAAGGAAGAAAGGATTTAAGGACGATTATATTTTGCGCAATTTTTTTTCAGTTTATATTTCGCACTTTACGCACACTCTTATTGTGAACAACATCATTAACCTTTTGAGGACCAAATACCGATCCCACGTGTCCATACTTAAGGCGTATAAGCGGAACATTGAAAACATATGTATTAGCAGCTCCAGCATTTTCTCCCCGGATGCCATTTTCAGCGTGGGTAAGTTTTGCTCATTTTAAAGGGGGGGGGGGGGCGGGGTGTTCACCTGATGAGCGTGGGTATAGAAATCACATGTGCATATTTCGAATTTGGTTTCCCCTTGTACATACAACGAATGATTAATATACATCTATCTACCTGTTGTTCTTTTCCATTTTTTCCACCAAGGCGGAGACGGAACATACCTTGAGTCCGCGCACATAATCGCTAACAAATATATTGTAGACGATAACTCTGGAGGGACGAAGAAGCACATTGAGCTCGTTGGAATAAATAGCGACCCCAGAGGATCTGAAGGGAAACTGTGTCTGGAGTATTTTCATGTAGACGAGGAAAATGAAATAAACTACACGTATGAATCATTTGAAGAATTCGAACAAATTTACAAGAAGAAAAAAAAAAAAAAAAATTTCGTCTTTACGGATGTGTCCAATTTTATTAGGAATCTCAAGGAAAGGGAGGAAAAGGAAAACATGATGAGGACTGATAATTCTGATAAATATCAAATGGGAGAATCTTATTTGAAAGATGAGAACACGATGGATCGAATCGCGCAGAATAACAGTTTGCGTTATGAGTGTGTGGATATAAACGAGCACAACAGTGTCACTGATGAGAGGGTGGGGGAGGGAAATGACCATACGGACGACACGGTGAAGATGGCTCAGTCGGTTCAGCTGGGGAAAACAAGTCAAGCTGACCCTGACAACTGTGCTGACGAACCCTGCAGCAATCCTTTCATCGCCCTAGTGCCCACGGGGCACGGGCGCCTGGATAATCTCATCATCAGCGCAGAGGAGTACGCCAGGAACACGCTCAAGTGCTTCTTCGAGACGAATCGACATCGAAAATTGCAGAGGAAGTACATCACTGTGTACATCAAAAGGTGCAATGAGGAAGAAGGAAAAACATACAGAAGCATTAACGAGGTGTACATATATGAGGCCATCAAAAATAATATTTGTACGTACATAAATATAGACAACAAAATTGTAAAAAAGCTAAAAAGTACTGGTCTTCTAATTACAAGTGGCACTGGGTCCACTGCTTGGGCATACAATGTTAATAAAATTGATAAAAAAAAAATGAAAAATATTATCGATGAATTTGTACGCATACAAAATGATGTAGTGAAGGAGAACATTCAGCCCATCAACTATGATATTTTTTCTGAATACATAAATAATTCCATCTGTTTCCATCCCAGTAGCAAACATATGAAGTGTATCGTTAAGGAACCTGTGGAAAATAGTGTGTACGACTCTACCGACCATGTGTATGATTGCCAGTATGTGAATATACGCACCTGCACAAGCAACACCATCGTGTATATTGATGGTATATACAATATTAAGATTCAGCCCAACGATTCGGTTATTTTACACATAAAGGAGGATGACTTTATCGTTAGTTACAAGTAGGGGTCTTCTCCTTTTCGATGTTTCTTGGAATCACTGTAGCGGAGTTGTAACAATTTTAATTTTTTTTTTTTTTTTTTTTTTTTTTTTTTTTTTTTTTTACCCATGTAGCATGACCTTTATTTGTTTTTCCATAGCCCCAGATTGTTGCCCTTTCGGCATATTTATTCCTCGCTTCTCACATCACACACGCATGTTGCGAGTGGAACAACATGTGCAAAAAGAGGGACTCGGATAGGTCAATATATTGCCCCCCCCTCTGTTTAGTTCACCTTCCGCTTAATAATTTTTTCTTCACCTTCACTTTTCGTTTGTTTCAAAATGGGATAAACCACATCTGTCCGCATAGAACGGTGCTCATATATATGTACATATACATATATCTATATGATATATACATGTATATGTATTTTTTAATTCTGCCAATTCTTTATCCTTAATCAGGCCGTGTTTATGCATATCCACCCCGTACAGCTTGGAACAGTGATGTCTTCCCTTTGCAGGCTTTTCCAACGAAGCAAACTTCACAACGCGCATTTACCATTTTGAAAAATCCCCACTTTACTGTGGAGTGGCGCTTGCAAGGATGAAAAGTTATAACATACTATTATGTTTCGTGCAAAAAAAAAAAAAAAAAGAAAAAAAAAAAAAAAATCACGCATTTGGAAAGATGTAAATTTTTTGCTTCAGTGATAGGGGTACGCAGAGAAGTATATATAAAGTTTCGCCATGCATGTGCACTTTGTCTGTATGTGTGCCTAGCTTGGGCGATGAAAACCATCACTGGCTCGTCGCAACAGGTGCACACATGTATATATATATGTGTATGTATGCGCACACTTATTGGCTGATTCAAGCATGTACCTCTCACAACTTGTTGAAGCTAATAATCTCGGCTGACTGCACCAGGAAGTCCAAGTCGTCTTCCACATCTTCATAATTTACATCGTCCTCGTTGGCTCCATCGTCGTCGCCATCCTCGTCACTGTTGGCGTCGTTGTCCTCTCCATCCAGGCCGAGAATTAGCTTTCTCTTTTTCTTGTCTTCCTCATTATCCAAATCAATGTTTTCTATTTTCTCAATCAAGTCATTCGTATTGACGAAATCGTCATATATAATACAAGACATGTGAAGTTTGTACAGGCCAAATGCTACGGGTAATTTTTTTACTTCCTCACCCCATTTGATATTTTCATCAACAATTTTCTGCTTAACTAGTTTGGGGATTTTAGCAATATCTGTGTCAATTGATTTGGGCTTGATTTCGATAATTAAAATGGACCTGTTTTTTTCCTTTTCTTTTTGTTTCTTCTTTTTTAACTCTTCTTCTTTCTGTTTTTTTTTCTCTAAGAGAATGCTCTGGTCATCATTATTGCTGTCCCCGAATAGGTCAATATCGTTATCAACATCATCATTTTCTGGGACATTCTTTTTCTCTGGCGCGTTGCTACTACCTCCCGCTTTTTTCGCCTTTTCGCTTGGATCCTTAAACTGCTCTGTGACATAACTTTCTAAGGAGCTGATGTGCTTATACCAGCGATACAAATGGGGGTACTTTTCTTTACATACGACGCATTTTATCTGATTGTAGATCTTCAAATCCATGGCACTTAGCATGTGATTTTGGTAGTACGAGTGCTCCGCGAAAAAGGCGTTCAGTTTGGCATAGTCCCCTTCGCCCTTGACGGTTAATAAATTTGCGTTGCTGGCCATGTTGAATGGGTGGTATGCGAAAGAAATGGAAAGCTGAGAGCTATGCTGGAGGTTTTATAATTCTGTATGCTACAAAAGCACAAATGGTTAAAATGGAATGGGCGCACAAGGAAGAATCTGCTACTTCGCGCGTTAGGTGAATATCTGCTTAATATGCTTCTTAACAACGGGTGCGATGTACGAGTGACCGAATGGAGGAAGAATTATTGAGTACTTTTCGCTAAAGTAGCTAAATGAAAATTTTTTTTTTTTTTAAATTCGTATGAACGGCAAGGGTAAAAATGTTCACTTTTTATGAACTGTTCAGGCGATTTAACCATTTTTTTTTTTTTTTTTTTTTTTTTTTTTTCTGTACTTAATGTTAGCGCTAGGCTAGGGGGAAGAAAAGGAAAGGGGAGCAACATTGACCTATGCGCAGAGGTTAAACAATGCCCCGTTTTTTGCACTTCTCCAAAGTAGGGACGATTACCGATGTAGTTCGCATGTTTAAGCAACCTTGCACGATCGGGTATGCCTCTACGGATGTACGTATATTATGCGCATACCTACTTGCTTATGTGCCAGTCCAGGCCCTTTTAATCACCTCGCGCAAAGGCCCATTTTTTTTTTTTTTTTTTTTTTTTTTCTCTCTGCCGGGGCCGCACCCAAATTTTATTCCCTCCATACAGGTGCAAGGAATAAGAAGTTTAAGGGGGAGAGAAAAGGATTACACAAAAGGAGGACCAAAATTTTTTATGAATTTTTTCACCATTTCAATTTTGCAACATTATCTACATGGGGAGGATATTGAAAATTAGTTCTTTTTTCTTTTTCTTCTGGGGTGCATACTTTTGCTAATGTGGCAAGGATCAACTCGCCACTTAACCCTTAAAGTGAATAGAAGATTTACCAATTTTTGAAATTTCCTATTCAAATTGCCTCTATAAAGCGAGTTCTCGAGGGATCCATTTTGTGTACCACCACGTGTGAGCGAAGGATATGTATGCAGGGGAGGGGCTAATCAGTTTACTCGCATAAAGTATGCCCATTTACACATCTCATGGTTTGGACACTCCCCCATGTTATTTCACTTCTCACAGAAAGTGGTTGAAAAGGAAGGGCGTGTAAAGTTTACTTGATTAGGAAAAAGGCACAGAATCTGCATTACTCTTTGCGCTATCCCCACCATAGAACACACAGAACGGGCCAGGTGAAATAGATACCGATACCGCTCCTGGAGAGGAGTTTTTCTCCACCGCTACGTTACTGCATTGGGGGGATGCACATACATGAAACGTACATACATTTGCACATACGCTTAACCGTGTAGAATAATTGCCCTTTTTTTTTTTTTTTCACCCTGCTAATTCCATTGGGTAACTCCTTACCCATAACAATGTAACAGCACTTGGAAAAATTTACCAAAAAAAAAAAAAAAAAAAAAAAAAACTGCGCGATTTGACCCATTATTATACAACACACTGGTATTAGTATTGCACTAGTACGAATGCCCAACACGGCACCTACATTCTGACACCTTAGGGAAGCTGCAAAAAAATGAAGCGGAGAACGGACTTTAAGAGCATATGTGTGGCAACCATCATCGGGGTTTGCAGCGGGTACTACATATTCAACCCAATTGTAGATAAAATGAAAGATAATGTCAAAAATGTGAATGAGAAAAGTGAAAAACCTGTAAAGTAGTTTTTTTCTCCATATGGTTATCTAGCATGCCACACCTGAGCATGCTTGTGCAAATTCATTATTTTTTTTTATTTTATTATTTTTTTTTTTTTTTAACACCCTTTTTCACGTCTCCATTTATGCAAAGAAATCTTTGTAACTCTACATGTACAAAGTGAGCGAGAAGAAAAAACAATTTCATGTAACACCTTAACGTGCGTGCCATCAGCTAAATCAGATGAAACATCAAATTGTTCCTTTGAATGGTCATGCCACTGATGAAGAGACATCAAAAAAAAAAAAAATAAAATAAAAAAAAATAAAATAAAATAATATAATATAAAATAAAATAATATAAAATAATATAAAATAAAATAATAAGATAAGTAAAACGAAGACACAGCAACGGAATTATGTTCTCAAACCTGTTTACGAAATCACGGACACTTCACTGTATCCACGTGAAGTATATTCGAAGCGTTCGGGGAAAGGACAAATATCTCCCCTTAAGTAATAGCAATAGTATTCCCTTATCAGAAAATGAGAGTTGCGGGGGTAACGAGTGGAAGGAGTACTCATCTCACGGTGGTGAGTTCCACCAAGTGTGTACACAAAGTGATTCTTACACCTTAGGAAGGGGACAGAAAAAATTAAGGAAGTTCAAAATAGCTGCACATGGGAGAGGGAATCACCTCCTCCATAGGGATACAAAAAATGGGAACTTCGCCGAAGGGGGGATCAGGATCGATTCCGATTACATAGGTGATAAGTTGTCTGAGGGGGTTCAAAACGGGGAGGAAATTTGCCCTGATAATGGGGCCAACCCATTTCTATCCAACAATGGGGGAGTTACCGAAATGGATGGAAGCCAAGATGAGGAAGGATCCACAAGCTTATTCACCCAACGTACCACGGAAGAGAGCACATCATACCAGTTTTTAAAAACCTTATATGGACTAATCGGAGAGAAAATGGACATCTCCGAAGAAATATCAAAAGACTTAATTGAAAAAATGAACAAGATCATCAAGATTGAAAAGAATTTAAAAATGGTTTTTCTTCTCTTACACACGATGAATAAGCTCGTGTGTATCCACGAATTCATCGGGAAGTTGTCCTCCGACATAATCAATGTAAAAGACAGTGAATTGCTCTCTATCATTCTGCGCATAATGGTTAATTGTCATTATAAGGATGGAGAATTATTGCACATACTGGTGACTAAGCTAAGGGAGAACATAAAATTAGGTACATGTACAACGTTAACCGTAAGTAACACCTTTTACAGCTTTGCTCATTTGTACAGAGAAAACTTAATCCACATGGAAGACATTCCTATAGGGGAGATGATTCAAATAATTGGGAGCTATCACAGCTCCTTTTCTCATGAAGAGCTTTTCGAAATTATCGAGGCATCTCCTCATTTTTCAATCCCCAAGGAAAAATCATTAAAGGGGAAAATGAATCAAACAGATAAACCCTATCAACATGTTAATAAGAATTTAACCAAGCTGCTACATAAACTTGGAACTTACTTAGTAGGAGAAAACATTGCCAAAACTACCCCCTTTATCCAAATGAAGAGGATTCTGTATTCATATGCCAAGATTAAAACGTACCATGAGAAATTGTTCCTGCATTTATATCCCCCTACATTGAAGAGAATAAAGGGGTACAATGAGGATCTCCGCCGATCGCATGAATTGGGGAGGTACAGTCGTGGAGGAAACGACTCCCAAGCATCGTGTGAGGGATCAACGGAAGAACTGGAGGAAACTCCTCCATTGATCAGTGAAGCATCGCAAAACGTGACAGATGTTCTCTACGCATACAGCAAATTTAGTATGTACATAGACGAGCTGTACAACGAAATTTTGCTCCTCCTACAGTATATCTACAAACATATGGGTTGTTCAGAATTATCGCAGTGCTTAATATCCTTAACAAAGGTGCACTGCAATATGAGGATTCTACTGTCCAAAATACACATGGAAAGATTTAACGTGCAGGTGAAAATTTACAGAAAATTTTTTGCCAATTGTACTCCCATCGATTTAATGAATTATCTCCTAAGTTACAGTAAAAATTTATATTTCGAGAGGGACGTGTATGACATCATTGCAGATTTGTTCCTTCGGGAGAAGAAGATAAATTCCCTCGAAGGAACCGACCTGATAAATATTCTTCATGCGTATAGCAAAATTTATTATATGAACGGCAAGGTGTTTTCTGCGGTGGATAATATTCTGTGTGAAAGACTTGACAACAATTCGAATTATTTGTCTACAGAGGATGCCATAAAATATTTAAATTCGTGTGCAAAATTATCATATAAAAACGAAAAGATGATTTCCAGAATTATTGAAATTATCCATAGGAGCAATTTTGTTAATATCGAAATTTTTCAGCTCTTTAAAATGCTCAAAAGTGTGAAAAGGCTACACGTACCATTTGATCGCTTGGAGACCCACATCCGAATGATCGTCCCCAACCTCACCTTCGACTTTGGCACGTACAGCAACCATTACTACAGAGCCCCCAAGGACCTCCACGTGCGCAGGAAGAAGTGGGTGTGGTAGGGGGGGGGGCAGGAAAAGGGGCGCGAATCTTCATTTCGCGTGCAATATCTTCAGGCGTTTTTTGCCTGTATTTTTTGCCCGCATTTTTTGCCTGTATTTTTTGGCCGCCTTTTTTGCCTATATTTTTTGCCCGCATTTTTTGCCTATATTTTTTGCCCGCATTTTTTGCCTATATTTTTTGCCCGCATTTTTTGCCCGCATTTTTTGCCTATATTTTTTGCCCGCATTTTTTGCCAGCGCATCCGCCGCGAAGAAAGCGACCCATTCAGTTGGAAATAAATTTGCAGTTCCGTTAAGCAAGGACGTTGAGCGGGTTGGCATTTTTCATAACCACGTTTCTTTCTCACTCTTTTTTTTTATTACTACTTTTTGCTTTCCATTTTTTGCTTACCTTTTTTTGCTTACTTTTTTTTTTATTTCCCATTCCGCATTTCTTATCTTTAATTTTGAGTTTAATTTTTTTAAAATTTTCCTACGCAACTTTTTGGGAGCATCCCGTTTTCTTCTTTCCATTTGGCATAGCGGCCAATAAAAAAATACGCGATTTCGACAGCTCCCCAATAATAGCACTGTCCCAAGGAGATTTTTCCAACTGCAGGGATCGCTGCTTGTAGCTACGTTGAAACTTAAGCATAAAAGCAATCCGCTTCTTCGTTAAGTCGAGCGTGGAGAAAAAAAATGGCCAAGGGACTACGGTCAAAGGTTAAGCGGAGGTTCAGGACGATCAAGCGAATCCACGTGAATGGTAAGCGCTCGATGCGTGTCCGGCGCATGGACATGGTTGTTGCTACCGCGTAGCTTCTTCATCATTTCTGTTAATCATTACGCTCATGCTTATCACGATTCCTACCTCTGTCATATATATTTTTTTTTCATTTTCTTCCCACCCATTTAACAACGCAGAAATTATAGAAAAGCCCAATGTAGTCAAATTGCACAACAAGATAAAACGGCTGAATAAAAGCAGTAAGGATGGAAAAGGAAAAAAAAAAAAAAAAAAAGAAAGAACAAATACAAGTACAAGTACAAGTACAAATACAAGTACAAGTACAAGCACAAGCACAAGAACATTGGGAAAAGTGCATCGCGCAAGAAGCTTACTGAGTTGCGCCGTTCACCTTTCCATTAACCTTTCTCTTTCCTCCTTTTTAGAAAATACACAGGATGATTTGATTAGACCGCCCAACAAGTTCCTCTACCCAGGTAGGGATACTATCCATTTTGGTTCTTTCGCGTAGTGTGGAATGGTTCCCCGCGCAAATTTCCAAGTGTCTCCAATGAAAAATTATGTGCATTATATAAAGCAGAAAGAGAGAGCCCCCCCTTGAGTTACGTACCCTATGCATTCTCATTTCTTCTCCTCCCTTTAGATGACGAACGAGCGGTGATACCGCAACACAAAAGTCCAAAGGTGATCGACTTCAGATCCGAAGCTCTACCCCTCTCAGGTATGTTTTTCCCCCATTCGAAGTGATCCTTCATGTGGATGGAATTTTACAATTTTTTTTTTTTTTTTCTCTCTCCCTCCCACTTGGAATGATAAATGTGTAGCCTTCAGAAGGGAAAGGAGTATCTTCTGGACATAGCGTATAGTGTATAGTCCATCGGAATGACGAAATAAATATCTTCATAAATATCATTCCATTTCACCATGCAGGATTCGCAAACGTGGGAAACAGACGGAAGTACAACTTGAGCGAAAAAATTGAAATAAAAAATCATTATGGTAATACCCCCGGTTTTTTTGACAACATAGACTTGAACAAAATGATCGACGATATGCACAAGCGGTCAGTGGAGATTATGAAGACCATTTCGAAGGGTAACGATGTACAGGGATGATACGGTTAGGGAAGTAAATTGCTTAAAAAAAAAAAATGCGTGTTGATATATTTGTTAGCACCGAGTGTTCTCCATTGGACCATCTCCCAAACACCACATGAATAGATATTCTTACCCTCTACATTGTAATGGCATTTGTCCATCAATTAATGGTTTATTTTTATTTCATTTTTTATTTTATTTTTTTACGTAAATGTTTTGTAAAATTAAAAAAAGAAGGGAAAAGGAAGAAGGGTTGATTTGGGACTGTTAAGTTGAAATGGAGAAACACACAGTGCGGGTAGCACGAGGGGACTCTCCCCTCCCCCCTCCCCTCGTGCATGTGGAAACTTTTTTTTTTTTTTATTTTCTTTTTTTTTTTTTGGACGTCTTGTCTTGCATGTAATATGCGAAAAAGACATTGTTCCATTTTTGTATTCGTTATACAATCAACTTTTATTCGGATGATCCTAATTTTTTCATCGCAATAGAAAGAATTATTTGTTGATCCTTTCATTTTGTACATTGTTCTACCCTTCATTAGAATGGGAATATTTTATTGACCGATCGGGTCTTTTTTCCATGGGTTAATTTTTTTTCTTGGATTTTTCCTTCTCCTTGTCCTTTTCTTTATCATCCTCTGCATCTTTGGACACGTCCAGTTTCTTCTTCTTCTCTGCGTTTATTTTATTTTCAATTTTGTTATTAATTAAATTGTGCAAAGCAATGACTGACCTGGTAATGCTTCCAATGAATACATTTAACATGATGTCGTTATTTTTTACCATGAAGGATTCCAAAAGTTCTGGGTTCTCCGTATCCGGAAGGAGACTAAATACGTTTTGCAGATTGTACAAAATTTTTACGTTCATTTCGATGTTTCCATTTAGAATATCATTTAAGTAGGCAGAAATTTCATGGAGCTTTAAAATGAGGGTTTTCAGGGAGGATAGCTTGTCTCCCACTTTTGTTGCCAGGGTCGAAGTCGACACACTCTTCAGCTCTTTCAGAAGGAACTCCACTCCAACATCCTCAGCTTCGAACGCTCCTGTGGAAGGGGGGGAAGAATACGGTTCAGGGGGTAAGAAAGTCGTAAGGAATAGGACAGGGTAAACAGGGATTAGGTACCCCCCCCCATGAAGGATGCACAGGAATCTTACCTATCGTCACGGGGATGTGAATGAAAGTTTTTCTAAATTTGTTATCAGAGATGGCCTTCTCAATAGCCACATAAGCATTTACAGGAAAGATGCTCTGATCTGTGTGTACATTTACCAAAAGGAAAATGGGTGCGTGGTGATACTTGTAGAAAATTTCATTAATGAAAATGTCATTGGGCTTAATATTAGAACCCGTAGTGTACCACCCAACAATTTTTTCTCTAGTGTTAATTTTCCGTATCATGTTGAAGAGATTTTCATTATAATTATCGTCCACAAAAAATATGTTAATATCCTTGATGTCCTCTTCAAATGGCAAGGCATAACTATTTGTGAGGTGTACAACACCGTCTATTTTTTCTCCAAGAATTGTGCCAAGTACTCTCTTCTTCGTGTTGCTTGCTATACGGTTGTAATGGTCCACCACTGAAAGGAGGACTATGGGGTGCACCACCACATGTTTGTTTAGATAGATTCTCTCTAACTCATTTTTGCTTTTTTCGAAGATGTCATTTTCCATTTTGTTTCTCTCTATCCTTTGTGTGTGTTACTCCGCGTCGGCGTAAACCTCCACGTGCAGCGGGTATATACGTAAAGGTTGTGCGCTACGGGTGGGTGGGTGGTCCCAAAGGACGAACCGTCTTAACGATGGTGAAACAGCCCCAACGATGAATGTCACGATGCCAACTAAATCTAGTTGTATACACACAGGTGTACGCAGGTGCGCCTGTTAAACCTTGGAGGGAAGAGAAGTTCCGAATTACACGCTCCTCACTTGAAGTGACCGACGGGAGCACAAAGGGAATGATGCAGATATTCACTCACAAAAAAAAAAAAAAAAAAAAAAAAAAAAAACAAATGAACAAAAATGTGCAAAAACGAGCATAAAGAACAAACGAATGAACGAATGAGCGAAGGGGGACATATATCACTTAGATCTGCTAGGTGGGTGAAATAAGAAAAAAAAGGGTGAGGCGTTTTTTTTTTTTTTTTTTTCCCCTGTGAAATGCAAAAATGGGAAAAAAAAGGAGAAAAGGAGAAATGCTACTTCAAGAAAGATTCCCTAAAAAAGAAGATCCTTCATTCCACAGAGGTCCTTTTTCTTTCTTTTTTCTTTTTTCTTTTTTTCTTTTTTTTCTTTTTTTTTTTTTTTCACAGGAGGAAAATGGGGAGTGGTGGGCTGTGCCCCTCCTCGTGCGTTACCCCCAATTTGCCATTGCCGTCCCTGGTACCTGCATTCGCCTTCACAGGAAAAAAAAAAAAAAAAAGAAAGCCTTTTGGGGGTTGCCTTCCAAGTATGCCACGGATATATAACGGAGGCTTACGAATTGTACCAATCTCGGTTACGCACACGAATGCAGTGGGATTGTGCTTGATCATCATGTCGTGACAGAGTAAAAAAAATGCATACATATATATATACATATGTATATATATACATATATATACATATATATACATATGTAATAGATATATAATACGTATATGTTAAAAAAAAGTAGGAGGTTACCGCGAAGGAGAATATTACCAACGGCAACTGTGATGTACCCACAGCTCTCGCGGGATTCCCCATTCGGACATCTCCCCCCCTAACCTACGTGCATAGAAACAATTTTCACATTTGTACATGCACAGACCAACATTAGTGTGCCCATTTGGTTTTCAAAAGAAGGGATATAGCGCCTGAAGATAAAGGAGACCCACAGGCACATAACCAATAGGAAAGTAAAATTGTTATGTGCACCGATCGGAGGTATATCCTCTTATTATGACATCGCCGTGCATTCCATCGCGCATAAAAGGTGAAGAGACGATTTAACATAGCATCTTGCCTTAATCAATTCCAGTTGGACATTTCCCCCCAAAGGTGTGTATCCAGCATGAAAATCCTGAAACACGATTTCGTCTTGATTGACGACGAACTCAAGTGCAGGTTGCACAAAGTGGTGGATATGAAAATAAAAATAAAAAAAAACTACCTGAACTTAATGTTCCTTGTTAATAAAAAATATGGATCCACATACACCTACATAAATAACAAATGGATTCGATGCAAAAAGAATAAAAATAAGTTGGACATTGATTTTTATGGAAATATTGAAGGAACAAACAAAGATATTTTTCAGCATAACAATTCTCAAAAATTAACGGAAGAAAATATTGCAGAAATGAAAGACAATATATCAGAAAATCCATACGAAGTTATACAAAAGCTAGTTCATAATTCTTCCACTTATAAAAATAAAACTGTTATATCAAAATTTAAATATGTAGAAAAAAAATTGAAAAGACATTTATGCCAATTTACTGTATATGAATGTAATGTTGTAAATTTAATAAATTTCTATTACAAATATTTTCCTGAAAAAATATCCTCTGTTCGGGTTGATTATTTATCAAATTTATTGTTCCATTTGAATCGAGATATCCTTCTGGGTGGGCAGAGCCCTCAAGGGAGTGAGGAAAGTACGGAAAAAAGTATTGAAGGGAATAATGCAGAAGGCATTGACGTGAAGGAAGGTATGGAAAAAAGTATTGAAGGGAATAATGCAGAAGGCATTGATGTGAAGGAAGGTATGGAAAAGAGTATTGAAGAAACGGGAAAATTGGAAGGGAATGCCATCTCAAATCACTTAGGCAAAGAAAGTCTCCACACATTGTCCTCGAAAAAACCGAATGTAATAATTTATGATGATTCATTCGGTTTAATGATAAGCATACTCAACATCATCTATTCTGATCATCTGAATATTTTTTCTCTAGTTTATAAAAATGCTTCTAATTCTATTATCCCCAGTTTTGGCATTCCCAAAAGTACCAACGTTGCCAAGGTCAGTATCCTGCATGCATCACACGCTCCACGACTCAACACCGGGCAGTGGCTCGCCATCGACAGGAACGGCGATCTCGTTGGAAAGGATGCAGTACATGAGGGACCGGGAGTAGTATCGGAGGAGTTACAAATGGAAGGAGTGGCCCCAATGGAGGAAGTGTCTAAAGACGCCCAAGTAGTTAACGTAGCCGAAGTGGCAGCGGCTGAGGAGGGGCAATCTCACAAAAGGAGAATAAACCAGGTGGACCACCCCTGTGATGGAGGGCAGGACTATGCTCTGAATCCTCCGAACACCACAAGTGAGCCGATGAGTAACTCTATTACTAACCCGGTGGTTGACGCTGTATCCCCCCCCAACAAGCGTGCAAAGAATGCCCAGACAGAGGCGGACACCACAGTTGCGCCAGACGATCATTCACAGCTACAACATATGTTGATAGACCACATGAACAACACAGGGGCGGAATCATTCGTTGTAATAATATCGAGCGATTTCATTTACAACACGAACACAGATGTACATCTCCTCATTGAGACGCTCATCAAGGTGTCTTTAAAATTTCTGAAAAATGATAGCAAGATAATTATTCACACAGATGACTTAAACATATGCAACATATTCTTAAAGGGCCTAATGACTACCAATTCCTTTATAAATATGAAGCTCAATGAATTTGTTTTAAGAGAGCAACAGGTTGTGAAGCGGCGAACGCATCCTGTGATAAAAAACGCCAAATTGGCCGATGGGTTTTTGTTAACTGCGCTCAAGGTCGAGGGAGGAACCTAACTTGCTCCCACCCCGGCGGCGACAAAATCTCTACAAGTACATATATATACGACTATATATATATACGACTACACATATATGTACAGATATATATGTATATGTATATGTGGGTTCCCACTTGGTATAGACGTTTCTACCCAATCGAGGTGCAAAATACATACAACTGTGCATGCAAAGGGAGACACACAGTTATCAAAACCTATCGACGCAGGGAAAGAGAGAAACCTCTCCCCGTCCAAGGAACGCATATATCGTTTCCTGTTTGCCGTTTTCCTGAACGGAATAATTTCTGAAGATGTTCCTAAAATACGTTGTGTTGCCCTTTGGAAGACTTGAATTTATTTTTTCGTTCCTTCGAAATTTGAACCTTATCCATTTTTTTTTTTTTCATTTCCAACTTTTTCTTTCGCAATTCCATTTGTTCGACTTTCTTCTCATACAAAGCTTTTAAGCTCTCTGGAATTTTCGCTGTGCTGAAATGGGATGTCACCTTTGGTGGGGTCACTCTAACTGCGTAGTTCACAACTATGTATTTCAGCACCGACTTGGGGAGTGTGACGCTGAGTGCCATTTTGAGGGGGGGGGCGGAATACGACGATCAGTAGTTTCTCGTGGTTCTGTCAGCTGAGCCCTTGAGGTGTATTACATCTGTTCCCACAGGAAAAAAAAAAATAATTATAATAAATAAAAGTACACGCCAGTGCACCTGTCCGGAATGTAGCTTTAGTATGTTTCACTTCGCATGTCCCATTCTCTCCATGTTTCCCTTTTCATAAGTAATGTTTACTTCCCTTTCTGAAGATACTTTGCCGAACAATGCAACGAAGTGAGCTGCACATGGAGAGCAGGGTGTTCATTCCGCTCGGATTACCAAACCAAAGTGTGAGTTATTCCTTGGCACATGGTAAGGAACCCAATTCGAGCAACTCGCCCCAATCGACGTGAAAGCTCAGCAAAACTTTTTGTGTTCCTTGGGGCACCGAGCGAAAGGGGTAAAGAATTCCACCAAGGAGGTAAAAAAATATATATATATATATATAATCCCCAAATGGCACAATACATGAATGGTGAAAAAAAAAAAAAAAAAAAAAAAAAAAAAATCCCCGTAACGCTTTCCGCACCAAATGTAAGGAAGTGCGCAGTTGAAGAAGTTATTTTCGTGGAGAGGCGACTCAAAATATATACTCGCCGGAGGGATAACCGCCACATGTCCCTATTACCAAATTGGATAATCCCTGTTAGTTCGACCAAAAAAACGTTGAACTAAAAAAAAAAAAAAAAGGTCATCCACAACATTATTGATGTATAAACGTAGTGGTACAATTTCCATTTCGACGTTCATCCTCATGCGTATACGTGTCTCCACCTTTTGACACACCCACGGTGCTACTCAGGTCGCTCATGCTCAGCCCGTTTTGCGTTTCCTCCACTTGGAAGAGAGGGTCTACCCCGGTGTGACGGTGATCGGAATAATCTTCCTCTCCAGGTGTAGCTCCTTTGCACTTCATGGTGAGTTCCTTCTTAAATTGCTTAAAGAACATTCTACACTTTTTGTCATTTAGGTCGTCCTCGCTGGAGTCGTCCATATGGTCTCCCCCCCCCGGAGTTACAGCGTTCAGGAAGTTGGAGTCTCCGATAAGACAACCCAATTTATTCATTACTTCGGAGATGGATCCCATTTTCCCATCAACCGCATCTGCTATGTTTGTAGTAAGACATCCTTTGCTTTTAATAGTATTTTGGCTAGTTGAACCCACACAATTGGCTCCACCTGTTTCGAAACATTCCTGTTTAAAGTGCATATAGGTTTCTCGTTTGTTGTGGCCCTGCTGATAATTTATTGAGCTGCGTATCAGTGTGGAGTGATCAGTCATATGTTCATAGAAGGATAAATGGATTTTATTTCTATATGTACTCAGATCCAATTTTGGTACATCTGGGCTGTACGTGGCTGTGAAAAAACGATCCAGTAAAGTAGAACTTCTCATGTTGTCATTGTAATAAACACCTTCGGGAAAATTTAAAACAGCTGAATTGCAGGTAGCTTTTTTGGAAAAATTTTCCATTTTATTCATTTTAAAAAAATCTAAAAGTGCATCTGACTTGGATCTTAAAAGACACTTTTGGAGAATTTCGTCCTTCTCTTTTAATATTTTTTTTTTGAAGAAAATGGCAAAGTCGTCTGTTCTAAATATTTTTGGTTTACCAAAGCAGGGGTTTTCATGGCTTTGACTGGAGGTAAGTTTTGGTCTGTTCCTCTCCTCTATACATTCACCAACTCCTGCATCATGCGGGATGTTATCCTTATGAGAAGATCCAACATGGTGTGGTGCTTTCTTCACAACGTTCCTTTCTTCGACGCTATTACTCCTTATTGGGTGGTCACTGGAATGGTTGTGGGTTTGGTTATCCTTCTTCAACAGTGCCAATTGCTTGAGCGCTTTTTTTTTCTCGCTCCTTTTTACTGCCCCCTCCAGGATGGACACAGCATATAATTTACTGTTGATGAACTTGCGTATGCTTCGTTTTTCTTCCTGCGCAGGTGGGGGGGAAGAGAAAAAAAAAAGCGAATAGTTGCGTCGTTATCAGTACAACGTTGATTTTGCGCCTTCCCCCCTGTGGGTTATTCATTCGCCTGGTGGTGCTACACCTCGGCGTGTTGAACTCGGCGTGTTGAAGTCGGCGTTTTGAAGTCGACGTGTTGAAGTCGGCGTTTTGAAGTCGACGTTTTGAAGTCGACGTGTTGAACTCGAAGTACTCACCTCCCGCCGATGACACGATCCGATCATCGAAAAAAAAACAGACAACAATCTATGCATGTGCCTCCTCAGAAAGAGGCACAACAAAATAGAGAAAAATTTCAAATACTTCTTCCTTTTCCGTTGGTCATTTATGTCCACATCGATGAAGCTATCAATCAAAGTGTTTGTTAGTACTTTCCTCCGGGAAAGATGCCTATACAATTTTAAATTTTCACTCTTGTTTTTTTTTGCAAATCCTGGTACACGTGATTCATTGTAGGATGTGATTTCCCTCTTTTGGATTGCCTCCTTCATGTTCACTTCCTCCATGTTCACTTCCTTCATGTTCACTTCCTTCATGATCACTTCCTCCATGTTCTTCTTCTCTAAAGGGGTTTCTTCTTTATCTCCACCCGATTGTACTTGTCCCCGCATGGGTCTGGAAATTCGCCCTTCGGAACAATTCCCCTCTTTTTTCCCTTTTTGTAAAGACCACAAAGGAATATCTACCTTTCGTGGGGATGCACACTGCATGATATGTGCCGACACTGTGGGATGGGAGCCTCTGTCTTTATTTCCATAATGTTTCTCCCCTGAGGTAAAAATCTTGGCATATTTTTTGTAGACGGGACGAGGGGCCCTTACCAAGAAGTGTTTCCTCAGACATATTAAGTAATTAAAAATTTTTTTTTTTAAAATGTTACTAATTGTATTTATTGATAAAATAATTTTTTTTTTTTTTTTATCTTCTTCATATTTGTTCTGTTCCTTAGCTCCCCTAAGAAGAACCTTCTCCCTACTGAAAGGATAGGCTGTTTTTTGATAATCATCTGTGGGAGGAAGATACTTTGTGGGGTGAGCTTTAGTGCTTTCTCCTTTTGTTTTATCGTGATTTATCCAGGAATGTTCATTAGGATGACTACTTTCGCCGTTGCCACTGCCAGTATGCTTGTCACTGCCAGTATGCTTGTCACTGCCAGTATGCTTGCCACTGCCAGTATGCTTGCCACTGCCAGTATGCTTGCCACTGCCAGTATGCTTGCCACTGCCAGTATGCTTGCCACCCAAGTGGAAAAATCTTGTCCTTTCGTCTTCTCCATGTCTGTAAATTCTATTTAGATCTACCTGGTGAACATATTTTTTCCTACCTTTGGTTGATTTCGTTTTGAGTGGATCTGCGAGAGGATTATCAACATACTTTTGAAGGTGTTGGCTATACGGACGAACTTCCTTAACATACAGATGAACTTTCTCCGCAGCTCCCCCTTCATACGTTTCAGCTGCTTGTTGTTCTACCTTGTGTACTTGGTGAAGTTTCTCTCCACTGTCATATCGGTACTGACTGTTCTCTTTCTCTGTCTCGTGGTGGAGATTTTTCCATGCGTGATCACCGTACCGTTTCTCGGGGTAGACATATGAGACGGGTTCCATTCGATCATGCGGGATACAATCTTCTGCTAAATGGTTTATGAAACTGTTTGGGGGGAGAGGTTTACCTCCACTGCTGCTTCCTTGGATATATTCACCGCCGATATGCTGATGATAATGACGATCCCTTGGTTTCTCATAACGAACGTGTTGTTCATATTTCTCTCCCTCACATGTGTGTGGTACCTTGCCCTTACGACATCTTCTACGTTCATAACCTATGGGAGATTCATCCGAGTAGCCATTATCGCCAGAATATTTATCACTAATGAATTCTTGTATGGGATGGTACGTTTGCTTGTCTCTGTAGAAGGTTCTTACCTCCCCTACATTGGCGTTATCCTTTTCAAGCTTTCTGTTTTGTTTGTTCCATTGAATGTTTACGTCTAGGTTTATATTCACTTGTTGGTGCTCATGGTGAGGAGTACACAGGCTGCTTTTTTCTCCCATGTCTCTGCCGCCTATTCCCCCTTTTTTCATATTGCTGTGGTTTCCAAATATCCCATGTTTACCATAGGAGTCGTCTACTTCCGCGCCGCATTCGGAATAACCATTTTTTATTTCTCCTTTTTCACCTGAACAGCAATATATTTTTTTTTCCAAAATTTTCGCATCATTGTTTTTTTTTCTCTCAGAATAGGTACTTACATTTTTTTCGATTAATCCCTTTTTCTGATTAAGACATTTTTCTGCGTTTTTTTCGTAAAATGTTATTAGTTTTTTTTTCCCCTTTCTTTTTTCTGTACCTGCGTCTATCCCATCACGACAACTCTTCTCATTCGATTTCCCCTTCCTCTCATTTGCGGCGTCATTTAGGTACCTTTTTTTAATTTCGTTCAGGGAAATCACTCGCTTTTCGCAGTTATTCCCCTTCCTGTGCACCCACCTGATGCTGGACATGACGAAATAGAAGCGAAGATGCCATGTAGCTATTAGCAGAATCCGTCCCTGTATACGTTCTACCAAATAATGCGGTTGTGTGAGACCTTCCGTCGTGTCGCTCATTGGGCGTTTTAAAAGTAAACGGGGCCCAAAAAGAAACGTTTCTATAATAGGACAGTGGCGGGTACTACTCTACCTGACTGACATCATCCTGTGCAGGGGGGGTTAAACAATACGTTTTTCCATCCCGCAGTGCAGTGCACTATATTCAGATTCACATTGCTGAACTTCCCTTTTCTTTTCTTCGCTTTTTTTTTTTTTTTTTTTTTTTTTTTTTTTTTTTTTTTTTCTCCCTTTGGTAATGCGCTTGCACTCCAGACGGTGTGTCTTATTAAAGAGGAAATAAAAGGCTTCATTCATTTTTAAAACAAACATAATTTTTTATTTAAAAAAATAATAAAAAAAAAAAAAAAAAGAGTTGGATAAATTAATGGCACAACATAAGCAAGTAAGAAAAAATATTTTTCGTGTAATATGTTTACCAGAAGAGGGCATAACACAAGAAATGCCCCTGGTGGAAGAATGATTTTCCACAGAAGGTGCATATATGCTGATGAAAGGTAGATAAATTACAAAGGGTGATGAAAAGGTGGGGGTGCGAAGTGAACACTGCCGTTACGCTAATAGGTCCTCCATAAACAAAGGAGAGTGAACAAAGTAGTGCCATTTTTACGCAAAAAAAATATGGGCAAATTACAGGGGGGTAAAAATAAGGGTAAATGTTGGAGTAATAAAAACTGCGTAAATGGGTTTTTGCCCCCAATGGAGCAACAAACAGAAGAAAGGATACCCTCCCCCAAAAGAGGAAAAACTCTTTTGCCCAGGAAAAGGCTCGCACAGGAGACACATCATCCACATCACCTTTCTAATTCGATGTGTTCTGAAACGGATTGATACAATTTCGTTAGGTCTTGGATCTGTATCTTCGTCCCACTTCCTGATTTTACCACATGCCTTTAAAACTTTCATTCCCATTTGGAGAGCGCTTCTACATTCGCTATCTCTCGCGCAAAAAAGGGAAGAGAACTAACTGAACTGACTAGGTCACATGTTACTACCTTTAATCCTCCCATAGAGAAAAAAAATTAACATCCAAAAAAAAAAAAAAAAAAAAAGCACATTATTATTTTATGCCAAATCTGAGGGCCCTGGCTTCTAGTTTATCACTCTGCAAGGAAGTAGAGAAGAGTTTTCATGGATTGCCTTAGCAGTTTGTATGCAAAAGGGAGAAAAGACACACCTCCACGTATAAGCTCTTTTGTGTTGGAAATTGCCCCTAGTCAAAATCACATCGAGGTATTGCATCACCCAGTCATGCGCAAGATGTGGTTGTCACCATTCCTAACGGTGCGCCAAGGGGATAGAAACAAAGGTGGGCATACGCATGCATGATGAGGTGCATGCAGTTGGGCCTGGGGGAACTTACCTCTTGGACCAGGCCGAACCTCTCGGCGCGTTTCCTCTTCATTTCTGAGTTGTTCAGTTTGCCCTGCGCAAAAAAAGGAGAAAGTGGAGTAATGAATGTGATTAAATAAAAATAAACACGGAAAAGGAAAAGTAGAAAATTCAAAATTAAAGAAATTCCATCTGCAAGAAGGGTCCATTTTTTCCATAGACAGATTTGTTACCGTGCTCAAGCCGAAGCGCTCTGCTCTCTTCTTTCTGTTCTCCTTTTCCATTTTTTGAGTCACAATGCAGAATCTGTAAAAATGCAATTCGTCATGAGAAGAGTGAGTTACATGTAGGGGGTATAATAACCCAGGAAGGGAAAATGCACATTCATCCATTTATTTCTTTGTCCTTTGGGGTGCTTCTCTATTACCTCTTGGCTCTGGACTCCAGGACATCATCCTTCGAAACGACACCTGCGTTGGGAAATGAAGAAAAACAAATTAAAAAAAAAGTATGGGTGTCAAATTAAGCAAAAAGTTGCAGACAAAACATCTGGGTGTCAAGAATGATGGAATTTCGTGTGTCCATTCCGCTGATTCTCTTTTATACCGAATCGCTTTTTTCGCAGTTCCCTCTTTTTCTCCTCCGTCAGGTAAAGATTATCATCTTCTGGAAAAAAAAAAAAAAAATGACAACATAAAAAAGTTGACAATTACGTTGATCTGAATGGCGTCTGCCAGTGATAAATCGCACAACCAAGTCAACCTCGGTGCAAAGATGTACACACGCATGCGCATGCATTTTCGTGTTTTCGCTCTGTCTTGCCAACCTGGGGGGGAAATAATATTCTTCTGCAAGGTGTTCTTCGTGGACAGTGAAGTCTCCGAAAAGGTAATTTTAGGAATGACCATTTTGGTTTTCTTCTCTTCGTCATTGTTTTGATTTACGTTCTTATTTGCATTCACTTTGTCATCATTGTTGTTATACTTGGATTCCTCATCCTTGGCATTGGAGGATAAAATATTTTTAAAATAATTTTTCATTTTTCCTAAGTCTGTTTTCTTAAAATTTTCTTCCCTGCTATTAACAGATATATTTTTTTTTTTTTTTTGAGATCCAATATATGATGATGACGACGCCTTGTAATTGATATTTTCTCCTTCGTCGCTCCCTGCTTCTTCTATTTTATTAATACTCTTTTCGGATTTTTCCACATTTGGATCTGAATTGTTCGGATTGCCTCCTTGTGCATCTGTGGACGATGACGCTTCGAGGTTTGTCCCCGGGTCGGAGTTGTTTCCTTTATTGCTCCCACTATCTAATAGGTATGGCCTGCTTACAAGATGCGGGGTTTCTTTTTCATAATTTAATAGCCGTTCTAGAAGCTCGTTCTGCGCAATTTTTGGGGGTTCATTCCGGAAAAAAAAAAAAAAAAAAAAAAGGGGAAGGGAAGGCAAAAATAAGCATAATGTGAATAATCGATAAAACGCCCCTAAAGCATTTTTTTTTTTTTTTTTTTTTTTTTTTTTAATTTATTGGTGACTGCGTAGCGGTTGCGATGGGCGCGCCTGGGGGCAGACATCCATGGGCATATACAAATGTACTGCATGCAAGTATGCACGTATAATATATATATATATATACATATATATATACATATATATATACATATATATATACATATATATGTATATATATATATGTTTTCTTGCCGTTGCAATGGTGATGCGACTATCAGCTACGTTATTCGCACGTGCAGGGGGGCCGAAGAACTACAACCCGATCCGGCGTGCGCCCTTTAAAAATATATTTTTTTTTCTACATAACTGTGGAGGTCTACATGATCGTAGGTGAGCAAATGAACAACCAAGGGAGCGAACGAATGAGTCAGAAAATAAATTAATGAATGGATAGGCAAACATACAAATATGCACAAGCATGTAGAAAACATGTATATGTATTTAAAGTTCACGACTACAGGATTCAGTACGCATCATTGACAAAGTGCAAGCGCATTCTACAGGAGCGTTCTTTTTTTTTTTTTTTCATTTTCACGTAAAGGCGCATGGTCTCATAATACTTGTGTCACTACCACGAAGTTACAACTTTACGATGTTGTATATATGTAGGGGTTGTACCTTCTTTCCATGGGAGGGAAGCCCCCTTTTGGCTAACAGGTCCTTCAACTCCGAACACTTCAAATTTTGGTAGTTCATTTTGTGTTAGGGGTTTTCTCACAGGCGCGTTTTTTTTTTTTTTTTCTTTTTTGTTTGTTTCTTCCTTGGAGCGCTTTTTCCTTCCTTCCTCGAACTTTAAAGAAGACCTGTGATGATAGATTCTTTTAAGTGGTTGGAACAGTGTGGACGCAGAGGCGCTTTGCAGAAAAGGTGAAGTGAGGAAAGGAGAAATAATACTTCCCAAGTGTTACGTGGGGCTGCAAAATTGTGCGTGATATACTACCAAAAAGTGTGCCCTTCCTCCTTAAGCTGTCCCTAACTTTGCACGTAAGTAACGATAATCATAAAGCGTGTACGGTACGATCGGTTAAACATCAAGTCATGTTTAAGCTGTTATATACAGGCATACCGTTTTGCATACAGAAAGGAAAAGTGTATATTTCTTAAACACTTGTTGGCGCTTGTGGTGGATTCATCCAAATGCGGGTGTTGGGCCGAAGGAAGGAAATGAAAAAGGAAAAACAAAAAAAAAATAAAATAAAATAAAATAAATAAATGAAAAAAGGGGACTGTAAATAAATTAAGAGAGGTTGCTTGGTCATATGTGCGTGAATTTTTTGGAAGCACTTTTTTTTTTTTTTTTTTTTTTTTTTTTTTTAACTGCGCTTTTTTAGGTCGTTTTTTTTTGCCTCATTTTTGGGGCACATTTTTTTTTTTTTTTTTTTTTGGGAAATTGCCATGTAGGTATCCATGTCGAATAACTAATTGGTTCATAAAAAAAAATGATCGACATGCATGCCTACGGGGTGGTGATGACATTTCAGCAAATTAATTGTAAAGGTACTTCGGAAGTAGTCACTGCATGAGGCGCACCTGGAAGGAGGAAGTGTGACGCTAGGAAATCAGTTATATATAAAATGTACTTTCCGTGTGACAATACAGAAGGGTGTGGTTTCTTTTAAAATGGTCATGCAAAAGTATATGCCGACAAAAAAAAAAAAAAAAAAATCTGTCCATGTGCTTATTGCGCCCATCCATATAGGGCAGAACGGAAAAAGTGGATCCTTTTATTGGTGATAATAACACTGTGGTGTGTTTGTTCTTGCGACCTGGCACCTGTTGTGTGTATGTCTGCCTACTCCCCTGAGGCATGATAAAGTAGCGCTAAGACGGAGAAATATTATGATTCTTACTGGAAGAGTTTTAAATCAAAAACCCCTTTAATGGTTACATACCTACGGTGGAGCAAGTCTGAAAAAAGGAAAAAAAAAAAAAAACGTTCCTTTTACCCTGTCCCAGATATACCGTACTTTCATAACTTTCCTTGTAGATCATCTGTGATGATCTCCTAATCTATGAAGGGTCCAAAAGTGTCATCCCTCTGGAAGACAAGATGCTTCTTTCCGACGTTGCAAAATGAGGGAGACATTCCAGTTCGATTAGCAAAGGTAAAATAATCTCCTAAGTCCACACGCGCATGTAGTCATATGCATATAAAAAACCAACGTGGCAAATGGAAAAAGAAAATTTTTTTTTGCAAAACTCTTCACAAGAAAGGCACTTAACAAGTGGAGGCTATGCGAAACTACTCCAGGGGTGGGGGGGTCACCCAATATAAGCACAAACACAATATGTATACAACAGTACCCTCTTCCGTTTGCACATTCTTTTTCTTTTTTTTTTTTTTTTTTTTATGTATCACTTCGACTTTGGGACAACAAATTATAAATTAAAACGGCACCAATTTAACAATAGAAATTGGCATCGCCTTAAAGCGACTATTAATGCTGCACACGTTCGTTTTTTTTTTTTTTTTTTTTTTTTTTTTTTTTTTTTTGGAACATGAGAAGGGTCATGTATCACCGCGTGAACGAGGCTCGGTTAAATATTTCTCCTACGTGTAACAGACAAAGGTAGGAAAGAAAGGGATGCCTTCTCCCTCGTCGCGGTGTTTAAAAGGAGTCTTCCAAAATATTTGGCTTCTTCAGTTTTAAGGATCCATTAGCCCTCCATATTGTTTTGCAGAGGTCTATTTTATCCATAGCCTTTTGCCCGTATCATTTCGACGGTGAAACTTATACAACAACATGTAAAACAACCAAACAAAGCAACATACAAAGGAACATTTTGAGAGTACCTTTTTTTTTTTTACACGCATTGCTTTATTGCTTTATTTTTTTTACCATCCGTTTATTGCGGTTATGTCCCCCCATATATATTTTGGAACCTGATTTAAATTCTTCAAATTTTTGTGTCCCCTGCCCAATGTCTAGGCACACCCCAATACTAAGAGGGGCTCAGTGAATTATGTTTTTTTTTTTTTTTTCTTTTTCTATTTTCTTTTTTTTTTTTTTTTCTATTTTCTTTTTTTGTTTTTTTTCTATTTTCTTTTTTTGTTTTTTGTTTGTTTTTTTTCTTTTTTTTGGTGCATTTTTGTGCCAAACGTAACGTCCAACACGACGCTATTTTTATGCAGTGTGTTTAGCTACTTTTAGGCAATTTTTGGTAATTTTGATAATTTTGGTAATTTTGGTAATTTTGCCAATTTGGGAGCAATTTTTTAAGCCTTTTTCCTTTACCTACCCCGGAAGCCCTTTACCATCTTCCCATTTTTTGCATCTAGAAAATTGGGATAAGTGCTTACACGTTTGCACTTGCGTGCGTTTCCCTTGCGTATTTTTACGAACTTCCATTTTGTGACCACTCATTTTAAGAATCTTGCACGAAGCGCGAATAAGTGCGCCACACGGGCCTTAATTTTGTACATGCATATGTATTCCCCACTTAGGCACGTACGTGGAAGTTCCCTTTTGAATTACACACCACTGATGAGCTGAACGCCAAGTTCCTTTTCCTTATTGCCTCATTTCGTTATTTCCTTCGTTCGTGCGCTTTTTCTTTTTTTTTTCTTTTTTACTTTTTTTCTTTTTTTTTTTTTTTTTACTTTTTGACCATTGTCCTTTGGATTCTGCTTTAAATGAGTGCTGAACGCCCCTTTCCTCTCATTTCCGTTTCATTGCATGCGTACCCTTCCTTGAATGTATATTCCGGCACGCTTGCAAATCCATACTGTAATTGCATCTAATCTGTGTCATTCCGCGCACATCACAAGACAAATCAGTGTTCATAATATCGCTTCAAAACCGTGTAAAAAGTAACTCCATCCCTTGATTACCTCATTTCCGATGTGTTATTTCCATTGCGATTTCGTCTTCAGCCGCTATCGTTCTGCGTGACATGGCCTGACTTAACTTCACCTTGTTTGTGTTTGTGCTTGTACTTGTGCTTGTGCTTTTGCTTTTTCTTGTGCTTGTGCTTTTTTTCTTTTTTTCCAATTGTGGCGCTTCTCACATTTCGTCAATCGCGCACCCATCACCTCTCGACTGCCTCCCGCCGCTCCTCCTTCGACTTGCCCGTTTTCGATTGCCCACTTGAAGAATGAAAAATTGTGTAATTTTACTTTTTCTTTTTTGCGCATGTATCAAATATGTGAGTTGCCATGCGGATCAAATAATTAACGAAAAATTGACAAACCTGGTTTTTTTGAGTTGTAATTACCACAAGGGGAAGACAAATGATAAGCTAATAAAATCGGTGGAGAAGAAGAAGCCACAACTTATGCTCTGGGTTGGAGATTATTTTTACTCAGAATGTAAAGACCTGAAATGCCTGTACGAAGCGTATGATTATATTAAGAAAGATCCCTTCTACATAGGGTTAAAAGAAAAGTTTGTAATTGACGGCATATATGATGATCATGATTATAATAAAAATAATGGAGATCGACTGTATGAGCATAAGAAGGAAAGCAAAACGCAGTTCTTAAACTATATGAATGTACCAAAAAATGACGTGAGGTATAAACGGAATGGTGCATATATTTCGAAATTGTATATAGACCCGGAGAATGAAAAGAATCAAGTGAAAATTATCATTTTAGACACAAGATATAACAAAGACCCATACCCCTTTTATGCGCCTGACTCATACCATGACAGTTTCATGCACATGTTCGTCTCGTTCGTTGTTCGCTTTCACGCTGCTCTGTTTGGTCTATATTGCGATAGCAAGAATGACATTTTGGGCAATGAGCAATGGGCATGGCTGGAGAAGGAGCTCACCAACTCGAGTGCGCGCGCGCACATTGTCATTTCGTCCACGCAGGTAAGGGGGTCACGTGGAGATATAAGCAAATGGAGAAATGGAGAGATAAATAGCTAGATGGCTAGCTCGAAAAAAAAAAAAAAAAAAAAAAAAAAAAATGCTACTACTAGTACAACCGTTTTGCCTGCACGGGTCATATTTTTTTTCTTCATTTTTTGTACCATGTGGTGTGCACATTTTACCCCACTTCTCATCCTATCTCGCAGATTTTCTCCAACCATATAGTGAACGAGAACTGGGGATTAATGCCATTCGCCCAGAAGAAACTAAAACATTTGATGAATAAAACCAAACCAAAGGGGTTAATCTTCCTAAGTGGTGATGTACACTTTGCAAGCATACTTGGAAACGAAGAAAATGTGGTGGAAGTCACGAGCAGTAGCGTAAATCAGGAAAACATATTTAGCTACATCAACAAGTATTTCATTTATTTCTCCACTTATTTTTTGAACAAGAAGAGTCCCTTCGAGTTAGACAAGATATTTGCGTTTAACAATTTTGGCTCACTTAGCATATCATACATAAACGACGATGAAATAAGAATAAAATCCGTAATTCATGACTCGGATGGTAATGAAATTTTAGTGGCCAACCAATCTTTTAATAAAAAGAAAAACGCGTATAAAAAAACACAGAACTTACATTTATTGCATGATGACATAGCGACGTTTTCGTGTAAGAGCAATTCAAAGGTGTGTATACACATCATAATTTACGTACTGTTTGTGTTGTGGTTTTTGCAAATTATTTTCATCTTTTGCAAGCTGCTCGGATTTTGTAAGAAAAAGAAGGTCGCAGACAAAAGGAAGGGTGAGTAACTCCTTCTGGGAAATGTACGTAGCACAGTATTTTGCATTTATCGTGTTCATTTGATTAGTCTATGTATATTTTTTTTTCTTTCTTTTCCCTCCCCACGTGTGCCGCTGCAATTTGGGGAGGCAGACTTTTTTAATTTTTTTGCCTGCGGCAGTTTATCCTTTCCCACGTTCGTTGCACGTATCGGAGAACAAGTTCATTTATCGCTGCTTGGTGGAGGTGAATATATCAACGTGTGGTCCACCCTTATTGACCAGTACGCCATCCATTTTAATTTCCCCTTTGCACATTATCCCTAAAACTTACTTTTTTTAATTATCATTAATCATCTCTGCGCCCTAACAAAGGACACAACCACCCCCTATGCTAATTGAACAGTGACAACATGGTTTCCCATGTCATTCGAAGCCTTGTCTGTTCATCTTTGAGTTGGTTGAGAGGGAGTGGTGATGTGCAGGTAAATAAGTGCACTTTGTTCTGAAGTATTCACAAGCTTCATTTGCGAAGGCATTAGTTTACTCCTCTCTTTCCCCAAACATGAAAGGATCTCAATCACATCGTATATTAATATCGATTTACGTGAGAAACGTGTGGGAGGTTATTTTTTGTTCTTCCTCCGGAAGCCAAGTAAGGGTATCCCAACGTCAAATGAAGTTGTAATTGTGACGAAATATGCTCACTTAAGGAGGGGGAAAACAAAGTTATTTACGAGATGAACGAAAATAGCCACTACAGTGTTATGGTCCTAAATTAGTAGGGTCATCTTTTTTATTTCCCGTTTATCTGGAAGTGTAGAGGGTCTGTCTGCGCATGGAAAGAGAACAACTGGGGGGAAAGATGAAACAGGAAAAAAGTTGTCTATTCGGGATCACGACAACGTGATATATTATATATTTTTTTTTTTTTCCACCTACAAAATGGGTAACTAAAAGCATACACATATGTGTGCATAAACGTATGGATCAGTAGTGTATTGCAAAGCGGGGGGAAGGCTAATTCGAAGGCTGTTATTTCTCTGCTTGCAAATTTTGAGTTCCCTCACCATGACATGTGCAATGTGTAAAAAAAAAAAAAAAAAAAAAAAAAAAGTGCAACATGTGGTATACTTGTACGGTGTTTTTTTTTTTTTTTTTTTCATTTTTCTGTCAATTTATGCAATCTACATTTTGAAAATGTTTCCCTCTTTTGTGTTTTTCTCTATTTTTTCACGTTTGTCCTTGTCTGCTTGACTTCTTTGCGAACAATTCACAATTTAAAAAAAAAATATATTTCCTTCTTCGGAAGTATAAGTTGTTCACAACGTAGCGGATCTAATGGTGAGGTTGAGTTGGACCAAAACGGTCGTTCTGACCTTCCTTACACTTTTCCTTGGTAAGATAAGCTCAGTGCTGAATTTGGACGAAGCGTTCTTCAACAGTAACCTCAGCTTCGGAATAAGCTTGTCTAATTTGTTTACGGATAATCATGTAAAGGTAAGCGAGTTGAAGATAAATAGTGCTTACCTGTTTGATACATCGCCCCGAATCGATTTGGACTTGGCGTTATCGGCCCTAAAGGGGATAGAAGCTATCGGTGACAGGGGCAAAAGTGATGGAAGGGAATGGGAGGTAACTTCCGCGACAGGGCACGAAAGAAACCCGTGGACTCGCATATCTAGAGAAGATTTTTTTAAAAAGCAAGAGCACACAGAGGACCTCATGAAGGGTATGCCTATGCCTTATCACATAAACAACATTGCAGATGCGGTCCGAGAGATAAATTTTTATTTCAACCAAGGGAGTAAGATTCATGAAGAAGATCTAATATACAGAGGAAGATACACACCGGAGATCTACACAGATGTGTATATAATCATCACCATCTCATTTATGTACCTTTTTTGTATTAAAGTAATTTGTGAGGGATATATGCGAGGGAAGAATGTTGCGAAGAAATACATAGCCAAAGTATCGACATTATTTTTCTTTTTTTTAATATTCAAAAATGTATTGAATTTTTTACCAACCATGCTATCCTCAACCGTTTGTCTCATCATGACATTTTATTTTTACTCCATTTCGATGAACCCTTGCGACAAAATACAATTTTTAAAAAAATCAAGTATTAAAAAAGAACCCATCGGATGGGTTCTAATCGTATTTGCTGAATCTATAATTATTGGAAATATTTTATACCATGCTGTATGTACCCCCCAAGTGTTAATCACCTTGTCTACCTATGTACCAAGTGAAGTGTTCCTAAGGATGATTTGCCTCCTTTTTCTTTTACTTATTGGGTATATGATATTTCTACTAATGATAAGTAACCTTGTATCAGCAAAGAAGGCACAGAATTTTGTATTTTCCTTCACATCATCCTATTTAATTGTATCCTGCTGTACATATTTTTTCAATATATATACTCTGCGTGTGTGGAAGAATACGAACATATTTCAGATCGAGCCCATGATGTTTTTTTCATACTCTCCTAAATTTGTTTTTAATGCTCAGAATGCGATTGCCTTGGCTTTTACGTTTGTCATCACCGCGCTTTCTATGTCGATGCCCAAGCTCCTGAAAAATACCAGGGGGTTCTTTGCCCAGGGGGGGAAAAGGAAAAAAGGGGGCTCCTCCTCGGGAGAGCGCAGTGCGTACGACATTATTATGAACTGCTTTGCTTGACCAGTGTAAACGGAGGTGGAGATGTCGATAGGACAGTCACAACATGGATAAAACGCATATTCAGAGAACATGACGCGATGCTAACATAGTGCCCGACAAAGGACAGACTCTACATATACTGCATTCACAAAATGTACCTCCTCCCGCATTCTTAAGATGTGCCACTTTTTATAGCTTTTCCACAGGGAACATTCCGGTGTTTTGACCCATCACTTGTTTCAAATTTATTCTCCCCCCATTTGTAGCGCAGAGCAATTTTATGTGGCGTCCTGTGCCGCCGCCTGTTAGTTCATATTTTGACCCGTTTTTTTTTTTTTTTTTGTTTGCCCCTTTTTTTTTAAGGCGTAAAACCGCAAAGGAAAATTCGACCAATTTGTCGATTTTCCTATAAAAAATTTGGAGTACCAAATTGCACGAAAGAGTAGAACTTTTTTTTTTTTTTTTTTTTTTTTTTTTATAAATGCAACGTTGTTTAGTTAAAAAGTTTGTTGTAACCCCTGCAAGTTAGCTAAAATGTTAGCCTTTTTTTTTTTTTTTTTTTTCTAGCCACTTGCTTTCCGGTGACATACGAATTTGAATATATATATATTTTTTATTAATTTCCGCCAATTGGTATGACACCCCATATAAACGTATTTGTTTTCGATGGGCACTTCAAATTATAACTGTTAAATGCGGAACTGCTGTGGGTCCGTTGCGCAGGAAGGAGTAACAAGGAGGAAACCAATTCTTCGTTCCTCTCTGTATGCAGAACATAGATGTGGATTTTTTCTCTCCAATCCGCGTCTTTACAAATTTGTAAAATGAACACAAGAATGAGAGAAGTTATACCCCCCTGAACCAAGTGCTACATACCTATATTGACACGCACTTCCTGCGGGGAGAGATACTGTACATAGAGCTATGCATCCCATTTGGTCTGTTTTGATCAATCCCCCTAAGTTGCGAAAACGATATAAATGAGGGGGGAATAGCAAAGTAGGCGATATACTCCCCATTTTTTATTGCCGTTGGTTTCATTGGCAACAATTTGCTTATCCGTTGCGCCAGGGTCTACTGTGTAAGAAACCGCTTGTCGAAGGATCCCCGTGGGAGGAACCATCGGAAGAAAAGCGTAGTGCATGCGTTCAGGCATATATGACCGCGCGTCTGTGCATTCCCCCAATTTCAAGAGCAATCGTGTAACAACCTCGCATCGTGGTATCGCGCTTTCTCACACGGCTGGCTAGCTAGCTAGCTAATTTTTTTTTTTTTTTTTTTTTTTTTTTTTTTTTTGTTGGGTGCGCCCTTACTACACCGTGCATGGGAAACATATTAACAGCCAAATAAGTGATCCAAAAAAAAAGAGCGTACTTCACCAAGTGGGCGAGATAAAATGAGGAAGACGTGCCAGGTGTGCAAGCAGAAGCTGTATCAGTATGTGTGTCCCTCGTGCGAAATCGTCTACTGCAGTCTGGAATGCTACAAAAAGCACAATGACGAATGCGTGCACAATTTTCTAGACAACCAAGTGAAAGAGAATATAAAAAATAATGAGCTAACCGATTTTCAGAAACGAGAGTTCAAGTTCAAGCTGAGGAAATTTTACGACCAAGGAGCGGGGGGCGCAGAAGAGGAAGACGATGAGGAGCAGGAATTCGCAGATAGGGAAGTAGCGGGAACAGATGATGAGGAGGGAGAGGGACCCGTTGATGGGGATGAAGAGGAACCCGCTGATGAGGGAGCCCCAGGAAAGGAAGATCCAGACAAAGAAGGGCTCGATGCGCCTCCCACCTCACCGCGCAATGGACACATGAAAAAATGGTGCATTAGCAACAAACGGTACAAGGTGTTGACGGAGTTGGCCAAGAGCGATCAGTTGAAATTGGACGACCTGACACAAACGGAGCAGAAGCAGTTCTTCTCATTCCTAAAGAGTAATGACATGAATGCATATTTGCCCAAGTTCCAACCGTGGTGGCTAAATTGTGTAATCAAGAAGGTACAAATACCTGAACACATATGTTGTAATAAACATGTCAGTGAAAATGTCAAGTTCATGATAATAGAAATTGTCTACTCCTATTGCTATTTATTACGCATTTTTAATGAAAGCCTTGACAGTAAAGAACTGTGCTACTGTTTTCTTTACATGGCTAGCTCCATAAACAGATTTAATCTGCCCGAAAATAACGTATACAGCACAGTAAACAATTTATTTCAGAGGATCCTCGAAAATGATGAAATCGCTCGTGAGAAAAGTATACTGTACAATGTCGTAACAGATGTTACGACTATCTTAAAACTAAAAGAACTGTTACTTCGATGTTTGTATGAAACAAAAAAAATTTTTAAAAAGCAAATAAAAAAAATAAATTGCAAAAAAGATAAAATGGCTAGTAGTCTCAATAGCGTTAAAAAAATGGCTGAACTTTTACAGGAAGAAAAGCATTTTAAATATGTCAATAAAAAAATTACCTTTCTTTGTAGCTACGCCAATTACCATTATGATATGTTTGACTCCGTGACAAAACAACTGGACAGATTCTACAGTGAGCAATGCAGGGGGATGTCTCTTGCGTCCAATGAGAAAAGAGAAATTGTACTTTCCAAGGAGATACCCTAAAAAAAAAAAAAAAAGGGGGGAGGCGGCAAATATTCCACACGGGTGAAAATGCTTGTCTACCCATATATGTCACCATCGCAGTGGCGTTAACCAATCGGTTCCTGGAAATTACTTTTTTTATTTTGTATTTTCCCACTTAGGGCCTACTCAAAGTAGTTTTTTGTGCGAAACGTTTTTGTGCTTCTTCCGTTTGGGGGATCCCTTTCGTTTTAGCGTTTTTTTTTCGTGTTGACCAATCGGACATATTACCAACTTGTAACAAAATTGTAACAAATTGTAACAAACTTGTAACCGTCTTGCCGTTTGCCTTTTTTTTTTTTTTTTCGCCCCTACAGGGAAAAACACGCATATAAAGCTCTAAGCCCGAACGTTCACCCGTGCAAGCCGCTTTTTTGCACCTTAACTTAAAGAGCCGATTCTTTCGATTACCACGCGGGGACGGAACTCCTCCAACTTTGGATAGATCCCTCCGTGTGTTGAGTTCTCCTTGAGAAGGAGCAGAATAGGCACCGCATACAGATGGAAGGGGGAAAAAGAAACGCATGAAAAAGGCGCGTTCGCGAAAATTATAAGCCCTCCTTTCCTCCGTATACGTAACGTGCACGACACTCTCAAACGGGGGTAAAATGTGCCCAAGATAAGGCGCCTGCGCGAGGATGGAACCTCACACAGGTGCTGACAGAAGGGGTGTAAAAAAAAAAAAAAAAAAAAAAAAAAAATGCAAACTGTTGCTTCTTTTTTTTTTTTTTTTTTTCTTTCCTCCGAAAGTGGAATGTATGCGTTATGTGTATTTGGTAAGCCTCGCAAGGACAACAAAACTTGTGTAACAATAAGAGACCTAGTAGCACTAAACAAGAGAACATACTTCCCGCAATTTTTTTTAAGCACACATAGGGGAGGTTAAACCAGTGAGGGAATATACAATACATCCTTTCATTTAATTTGACCTGGAGGAGCGGTAGGGGGCTTCAAAAATGGGGTAATGTGCTTATGTGCCCAATTTGGAAATATATCCCCCTTGGCCGTTTTTTTTGCGTCCCCAGTGTGTAGCTTATTAACAACACCCCACTGTGACATTACAACAGTTGCTATGTTGCTTTTCTTAATGTTAGCTGAGCTACGCATCTAGCATTTGTATGAACTTGATTTGCTTATATTTCTGCTTAACGAGTCAAGGGAATCCCTACCTAGATATAATAGCGCAGCCAACTGACTACTCCCAGGTGAATGCACCGGAGAGAGGTGTAATGTAGTTTTCCCCCCCCAATTGAACTCTTCCCAACGTTCACAACCTTTTGCACCTCTGCATTTCTCCCCCCCCTGCTGGGATCAGAAAATGGCTGAAAACCCGAATGAAGAAAAAGAAACGGTCCGAGTGACCTCCTGTTGTTGGTTAAGCAAGAGAAAGATAAGCAGCCTAAATAAGAACAGGCATAATGGAAAGGAGATTTCCGATGTGGGGATCCAAATCAAAGTTCCCAACTTTAACATATGTTTGACCTCCCTAAGTTTGCCAATTATAAAGTTAAAAAATGATTTGGACCGCATTAGCGAGAATAAGCAGATAACACGGATGAGGGAGAACAGGGGGGTTCAGAAGGGGCGCGCAAGCACTTCCCTTAACAAGACAGGAGATGCACCTGACGGTACCTATAGAGCATGCCAAAAATTCCCTACAAATGATGATGAAGTATCCTCCATGCTACTTCGGAGCAAAGCCTTCAACGAGACTTGGAGGGTCATGAACAGCTACATGAATTGCTTTGTTTACAACACTGTTAACGAAATGGTCGATAAGGAGATAAACTTTCTCAACAAAAATTTGTGCCTACGGGATGACAAGGTGTCCCTCCTTATCGTGAAGACGCAAACTTGCCCCTTTGTGAATTTGTTGCAATATCGGGCACTATCTCAGAAGCTAAAGGAGGTGAATGGATGCGCAGAAGGGGTGGTGACCGCTCATGTGGCAGATGAAGGGGTGGTGGACGATCATGTGGGAGATGAAGGAGGTACCTGCCCGCAAGACAACACAAACACGTTCACATACAAAAGTTTTGACAATCGCGTACTGACTTACACACTACTTCGGAAGCGGAGAAACATCGCATCATGCATCGTAAACGTTTACGCGCACGACAATGTGGAAAGCATTCTCATAAGAATTATAAGAAAAATATACCGTAAGTGTTTCATGAAAATAGACAAGAAAAATATGAACGAATTATTTCAAAAAATGATGAAAAAAAACAAAAGAAAAGTACTCATTATATTTTTAAAAAATTATATTAAATTGAAGTCTTCCGTTTTTAGTGGCCTTCTCCTTTATCTCCTACATTTGAAGGAAATTAATTCAATAAATATAAGTGTTATAATTACCAATAGTTGTGTCCTGTCCGCATTAAGCAACTTGGATTATTCTGTGAAAAAAAATGTGCACGTAAATATATGCAATTTGTACTTAAATTATTATCACTTAATTGAGAATATAATGTTCCATCCATTTTTCAACAATGTCTTATTTAAATTAAAAGAATATAATACATTTATTGATCGTCTTTTTTTTTTAAATCATAATTTGAGTTTTCTGCAAGTAAAATATTTTTTCTATATGTTCCTACGAGATTTTTTTGACAAGAAAATTTTGTCTTTTCTTAATTTGCCTCTGATTTATTTTTGCAAACTTCGCAAAGAGGGGAAGTGCGTAGAGATAGAGGATCCTTGTCCAGAGGGCGGAGAGAAGTACACCAAAAAGTTTAGCACCTTCAAGGGAGAGATATCCAATTATTTGGATCAACTTCACGTGGAAGACCTTCGGCAGAAATTTGTGTTGCTTCTGTATGCGAGCAATTTTCATGAGGCGCACATTCAACATTTGAAGTCCAAGGGGAGGCACCATACGCTCTACCTTATGAGTGAGCTGTCTACAGAAGGGAAAATCAGCCATACTGCGGGAGTTAACACCATCTGGGAAGATCTGGAAGGTGGGAAGAAGAACCTATCAACTGAGAAAAATGGTACACCTCCCATGGAGGAAGGGCAACACCATGTAAAAACCACCACCGAGAAGGGGAAAAACAAAAGGGCGCTACTCACGGGGGGCGAGGATAACCATATTGCAAATAAAACACATCCGATAAGCAGAGAATTTCCCAAAAAGAGGAAAATAAAAAATGACTTGTTCTACAACTGCATACGATATCTCAATTTTGCAAAAAGTGAACGAGCAAAGAATCACCAAAGAGAGGAAACCAATGGGGGGGAAGATACCATGCGAAACAATAGTGAAAGGGAAGGTACGGTGCAGAATGATGTCTCCTCTTGGACCCCAAAAGGAAAAAGTGATTTTCCAAATGAAGGGGTTGGTGAAAGCACCTATCCAGGGGATCCAAAAGACGAGATAAATTGTATGCATGAAATAATCCAACTGATGAAGAGGGATTCGATAAAGAGAACACTAAAATCGAGTGATCATTTCCGAAGCTGTTATCTCCAAAATTATGTTTCGCATAATAACTTGGGGGATTGCCTCTCTCCCATGAACAGAATAGTGAACAAAGATTTCGTGGACGACTGTAATTGCATAAAAGTGTATATCATAAATAATCTGACGGAGCATATGAAAGTGGAGCACAACTTCGACAGCCTTGAGGTGCTCAAAAGGGAATGGACAAATAATGAGTACTGGAAAATACTGCAGTACGAAAATGTGTTGGCAAAAATGGAAAAAAAAATTCAGAATGGTAAAGGAAGTAAAAAAAAATCTCCACTGGGGAAAGGCGCAATTAAAAGGAATAGCAAAGAAGGCAACGTGGAGGGAAACGAAAATGGAGGAGAAATTCACCCGAAAGTGGCCCTTCTGTATCTGCAGAAATGCCTTGCAAAATCTATCAGCAAAAGAATGATCACACTATTGTATAAAAAAAAAAAATACAACATATGTCTTTCCATTATCAACACGATTTTAAAAAACATCCCCGCGTACTCCTCCATGAGAAAAAGAGTTCACATTTTGAAGGAGTTATTTAAAAAGTACGAAAAGAAATTTTTCATTTACAATGCTAAGGATCTCACCAAGGCAAATGAAGAAATTGAAAAAGAATTTAAACAAATCGTAAATACAATTTGTGATCTTTTATTAAATCTGTACATGGGAAAAATAAATTTGTTAAAAAAAATACTCAGTGATATTTCATCCTTTTTGGAAAGTGTCCACTATATTATTAAATTGGAAAAATACATAGCTGAAAAGGAATTTTCAGATTTGAATTTGGAAACGTTTGTAAAAAAACTGAACGTTTTAATTGTCTTCTTAGATTTCTTTATCAATTTGAAAAAAAAAAAATGGCAAGATAAAAATTCTGCGCACGAGCACCAGAGGGGCAATTCCAACCCAGACAGGGGGCTACCATTTGGGAAATATAATTCTTGCTCACCCATAATTACGCATGATGGAGAATTGAATAAAATGGGAACCCCCTTGAGGTGTGACGGGGCGTATGGAATGGGAGAGAAAGAAAATCCACACAGAGACATCACCACTGTACAACATAAATGCCAAAGTGGTGACACACAAACCGTTACCAATTGTTTAGGAAGGAAGATCCATTTGGATGACAGATTCTCGCAAAACGACCTTGAAAATAACAAAGTGCAGAATCTACTAAGCACAATGAGCGACTCAGATATGGACCTGACTCTGCTCGAATATGTCTTCATCTTTTTTTGCGAATTCTTGTACTTCCTCCTGATGCCATGTGTATTTCTACTCCCCTTGGTAAACACATGTATCTCACACGACCATTCCCCTGACGCACAGGATTTATTGAACAAAAATTTGCGAACGAAACTTCTGCATGTTCTTTACCACAATAAGTTAGAATTGAAAGATTTGAACATTCCCAGCTGTATTGACGCACCAAACTTCAGTCGCCCTTATAATGAGGCAAACAATTATGTACTTGAAAAGAGTGAGAAGGGTGGAGATGCCCAAAATATGGAAGATCTGCTAGTCAAGAGAAAAGGGAAAGGGAATATCTTCCTCCCCTGTGATGTGCTGCAAAAGGGGAGCCAAAAGGAAGACATGGTCATTATATTTCACATTGTGCAAAACATAAACGCGAGGAACCTCAATGTATGCAGGATGTTTATTGAATATGTCAAGGTGAAGCTGAGCTTTAGTGGAGAAGATGGGGATAGTGACAACAGTGGTGATAGAATCGGACCGAGTGGTGACAAGTGTGACCGAAGTAGTGCCATTCAAGACAATACTCGTTCAGGACGAACATTTGGAAACAACGCGACCAATATCCACTGCGAATCCTTCCAAGAATTGTTCTACAATTTCGTCATTGCAATCATGTCTCTTTTTTATTATTTGAAAATCATCCACATCCCATCCACCTTTGTGAAGGGAAAAGAAGAAACACAGGTGTCTCAACCCTACAATTGCAAAGAGAGGGATTCCAGTAGCGGCGACAAAGGCAACCACATGATTCACGCAAATGCAAGGGAAGATGCACCAAACGAACAAAGTATTCAGAAAGGTGCAAAGGTCTTGAGCACGTCTGGGGGTGAAAGCCTCAATGGTTTGGAGGATGAGACTCAACCAACGAGCGATGACCAGATGGCCAAACACACCATGGCAGACGTAAATCGGAACGCAGATCAAAAATACAAAAATTATATACTTGATATGTTGGGTAGTATGCACATACGGAAGTTGATATTTGGGCGGGGGTACACCGCCTGAGGGAGGGTCATTGAGCCAATTAAAAAAAAAAAAAAATTATTCCATTTTATGGTATTTTTTTATTTGCCCTTCTTTGGTGCCTTCTTTTTTACCTTCTTTGGTGCCTTTTTTGGTGCCTTCATTTGAGTGAGGCTCCTTCTGCATGCGTAAACGGACCTCCTGTTGGCACCTTTAGCGGATTCACCGAGCGCATGGACTAATTTTTGGACCACTTAATTTTCGGCCCAAAGGTAGGGGTGTGCCGAAAAGGGCAGTAAGAACGAATGTACGGACGGGACGTGTATGGTGGGGAGTCTCATTTTGAGAAATGCGCACTGCAGAATATAATTATTCGATACCATGTTTTGTTATTTGTGTCTTCGGGGAGGAGGGAAAATTTCCCCCTTGGATTGCACTATTTAACCTAGGCTACTTCCCGAAACGTGACAACATAGAATCACAGTAATATGGAGAAAAGTCGCCCCTTTCCCCTCGTATGGATTAAACAGGTTTAATTAAACAAGTCATGTGATGGAGGAAGAAATAACTGGAACAAAAAAAAAATAGGCCATCATAAAATGACATCATTTTTTTTAATCCTTTAAGAAAATGTTCACTCATTCCGAGTTGAAGAATGGCAGTGGATTTTTTTTCTTGTTTTTCTGACCAGGACAAAAAAAAATAAAATAAAATAAAATAAAAAGGTTGTGCCCTTGAATGGGTCATGTAAAATTTTTTCCTTTTTTTTTTTTTTTTTTTTTTTTAGAATGCATTTACGTCGAATTGGACTGTCCAAGTGATCCATGGGTACCTTTATCGGCAAACTTTCCAATGATGTTCCATGTATGATTATATATTTAAGTACATAGGGCATGCACATAAATTTAAACAGTGTACCATATGTTTGTGCATATCGAAGCCACTTTTTCTTCATAAGCCCACGTGTGTATAAATGTGCGCTTTGTGGGGAACACTTTTTCTTTCCACTGCAAGCGGGCCATTTGTTCGACTTCTACGCAATGGGAACTGTTGTGTGCTTTTTTAAGGAGGCAACCGGTCGGAAGTTTTTTTTTTTTTTTCACTGTTTTAAAAAGCTCCCTTAAATGCATGCAAGGAAATTTGAAAAGAAAAAAGAAAAATGCGCATATATTTTTCACATGCAAAGTCATGCATGAAACATATAAATATAATTATCTACTGTACATTTATTTACATTATTTTTATCGTTGCGAATAATTTTACTGAAGGAATCCGTTTTGTGACACGTTCTTTTTTCTTTTCCTTTTTTTTTTTTTTTTTTTTTTTTTGCTTATCGCTTTCCCTACCTGTGCTTTATTTTAATCCTTTCCCATAAAGAACAGAAAAAAAAAAAAAAAAAAAAAAAAAAAAAAAAAAGCAACGCAATATAAACCGTGAAAAAAAAAAAGGCAAAGAGTAAAAATTTGCAGAGTCACTCAAGCTTAAGCCTCTTCCCTTCACAACAAAAGTTCACGCCTTTTTCCATTTATACATATAATTTATATTTATATTTGTTCATTTTTATTTATTTTTGTGTATTGGCTCTATTTGCCTTATTGGCTTCTTATCTATTTTTTCCTTTCTTGCTATCTTTGTTTATTTTCCCGGGATTGGGAATTCACTCCACTTTCGGAATAAGGCGCCCCCCTGCGAATTAAAAAAAAAATATATAAAAATATAAATATATATAAAAATATAAATATATATATAAATAAATATATATATATATAACACCCCCAGTTCCACAGCATGAAACTTTCAAGTCTCTTTTGCCTCGGCGTATGTTCCTCTGTTGCCCACTTGACATCGTGTTCAGGTAAGATTTATCACATTGATTTTTCGAACGTATAGTTAACTGGAAGAAGTCCATGCCTTCATGGGCATGTAAAAGTATACGCATTGTAAGCATATTCACATGAGAACATCACACATATGCATATGTGTACGCGCACTGCCTTTTCCTTCTTCTATGGTCTACCCATGGGATGTATATTTCTTTATATGGACACATACACAACGTTGCATATGTATCCCTCATTTTGAGGTACAACTTTTGGGGAAAACTCTCCCAGGCTGTACACCCACAAATGCATGCCTTCCTTATAGTGAACAAACCTCATACTACTATATGCTTTTTTAACTGAGAGAGAGAAAAAAATGTATATCCATTTTAACTGAGCTTATTCATGAGCACCCCAAATGAGTTTCCTGCACCATCTATACCCAACCATTTGGTGACAAAATTTTTTTTTTTTTTTTTTTTTTAAATTTACGTAAAATTTATTTTGTTTGAGTAATGTTGTGCTAAGCCACAGCTCTTTCACGGTTGACCATTGTTAAGCATCCGTGGAGAGGATATGGGGGTATCCTGGCGACCTTCCATCTGTGTAGTAGAAAGTAGTTGCAATTAGGAAAGGGTGTCCATCCCCGGTGTATGTTCTTCCATTGTATATCGATCTCTTCACCTTCCTCTTTCCGCAGACCAAAACACGTACTCATTTGATATCGTAAATAAGAATACCTGGTACAGTATCGCCAAGAAAATTTTTCAAAGTACGACGCCGTGCAACTTTACGGTGATCCCCTCCAGTTATGTAAATAATTCGGATGCGGTGAGCAATTCAGACGAGTCCGTTTTGTTGATAAGGAAAAAGTTAAACAATTCTAGCGAGACAGGTGTGGATAGCACCGGAGAAGAAAGCATCACGGGTAGCAGTAGTAGCTCTCCCGGTGACAAGGAAACCCTCGAGAAGGAGGGAGAATTCAATTTCAACACCAATTTTGAAGAGAACGATTACACCAAATTAAAGAACAGTCTTTCCCTTATCGATAAATCCCTACGTGAGGAATCATCATCCGACGAGAACACAAAAATGGAAGACGAAAAAGTAGGAACTGCAAATAATGATGAGAAAGTTACCATGAGCATGCCAGAAGAATACATGCCCAAAAATATTTCGGAAATTCTAATTGGAGCGGTCGAAGAAGATCGCACCTACGCGTTAAAGGGTGATGAACCATGTGATAGTTACATCAAATTAGGAGAAATAGTACACGGGACAAATGAAAAAACAACTCAATTTACTTTCCCGAAAAACAAAGTACTGTGTGTGCAGTTAGAAGCCATTAACGGAAATGGCTACCTGTGGGCCTTGTTAGGAGTGCATAAGGAGAAGCCCCAAATAAACCCGGAAGAATTCCCAAGAAAAAAAATTACCAAGTCATTCTTCACAAACGAAATTTCTGTCACGCAACCCAAAGCAATACAGAAGAACACGTCCAACAACGGAGGTGATATTTCTCCTAATTCTTCAGGGTATGGGAAGCCTCGAGGAAGCGAACATTTAGGAGGGTTCGTTGGAGGCGCATCGACCTTGCAGAGCATGGTGAAGGCACACAAAGCTGGAACCTTTTACATCGTCTATTCTTATTATAGACCCTTCGACCCTACTGCCAGTGCGAACACCAAAATTTTGCAATTGACCGTGTCGTGAGGGATGTACATTTTTCCCAGAAAGGAGGATCTCTCCTTATCCCTTACATCGCTTTTCCTACATTGTCACGTTATCGCGTTCCTATATTATGGCGCCCCTGTGCTGCTCTTCTTGGCTCCACTTAAATGTTTCATCCGTGTGGTAGCCAAAATGGAGAACCGCAAAAGGATGGCGAAAAAAAAAAAAAAAAAAAAAAAAAAAAGAAACAACGCGGAAACTTCATACCACTACCACAGACGTATAGTGCAAAAATAGGATAATGCCCAGATGATTTACAGAAAACAGGGCTTCTTCACCTTAGCGAAATGGAGACATAAGCTACTGTGTGCCTTTCGTTTTGTCCTTGTCTCGTTTCCGTTCAGTTTCCCTGCGTATTTTTTTTTTTTTTTTTTTTTTTTTTTCCCCTCAATGTGGATGCCTTGTTTATCCGTTTTTTTTTTCTGTTTAGTTATACGCACATAGAGAGATTAATGCAACTTTGGCGAAAGCTGTAACTTATGTAAGATATGTTTTCTCTCGATGGTTTTGTTCGCTTGTTTTTTTTTCCCCCGTCCCCTCCTGGAGTGCCCCACTTGTTTTGGAAAGGGAATTGAGTGTGATGTCGTAGCATTTCATTTAGGGGTTGCCATGCTGCCCACACAAATCGAAAAGAAAAAAAAAACAAAGGTTCCTTTTTTAATGATACATACGTATCCACATTAGTGGTGCTTCACCAATTTACGGAAAGTGGGTCACACCCTTTGTATTCGTAAGAGCATAATATTTTTTCTTTTTCCAAAAATTTCGGTGGCTTTTCCTCCTCATGAGGTACAGGAAATTGTCGCAGTGAAGAAGCGAAAATGAGTTTTAAAATTTCTCTTGATAAGGTCGACGTGTTGTGCAGTGATGGCCCCCCCTCCAAAAAAAAAAAAAAAAAAAAAAAAAAAAAAAAAAAGTCTAGCTGGAGTACCCGGTTTTTATCAAAAAAGGAGGAATATATAACAATGAGTAAACACATTCTAACATCCGAATGTGTCGATATGCAAAGAAGCAAAAACTTTCGTGCGTACACCTACGCTGATACAAACCGGTTAGCTAGCCTGTCAGGGAAAAAACAACAACGGTAACGATGGGAAGCGAGTAACGGAGTAAGTAGGAATAACGCTAAAGCGATCACCAGAGGAGGGGCGTCGGCATCCATAAACGCATATACATTTATACCTGCACGGGAAAGGCACAAATGACGAGTAATCCTTTAGAAACCTGCTCCAAAAGAAGGCCTACTATTTCACACCCCCTGGAGAGCAAATGGAGACGATTAAAACATTCGTACCACTGGTAGTCGGCTCGTACGGACTGACACTCAGTTCGTACCTGCTTTACCAAAACAAGAAGAAAGAAAGTTGGAAGGAAATTGATGGGTATGTGGATAACGTAACCCTAAAATATTCGAAGAACTTCCTGCAGGGAGCATTCCACCTTAACATAAAATATTTTTTTTACATAAATAAAAAAAAAATTGAAAACTGTAAAGAGTACAAAATTTACGTTCATCTGGGGAATCAAGAGGGGCAACAAGTGCAGACAAATGAATACACACGAAATATTTTCGAACAAGTTAGTAGGGAGAAAAATATTAAAATATGTTACAACCCAGATGATGTAGAACAGTCTGACCCGTTGATATACATTTCCGAAAATGACATCATCGCACGGGAGAAGTTAGCCAATAGGGTGAAGAATAAGCTTCTTCGCATAAAGACGAGTGCCGACAAGTTGCTTCGTTTGAGGGAATCTGTCGAAAGAAAAGATGACAGCTCGGAAGGTTTCAGTAATTCTTCGCCCAGTAACCAAACAGATAAGATGAAGGGAAAGGAAACCTCACCCACGGTAGTATCCCCCTGCGATGCAGAAACCGACGATGAGGGGAAATCAAGTGGACACGCAAAACCTTCGCAGTTAGCCAAAAAAAAAATAAACGCATATGATATAAATAATTTATTCCCATGGTACATGTTCTCCTGTAGCCTCTTTCTATTTTTGTCTTTTTTTTTGAAGAAGAGAATTCGCTTTGTGAGGAGGTCAATATTGGAACAACAACAACAAAAAAAAAAAATTGTGTAAAAAAAAAAAAAAGGGGGGAGGAAGTGGCGTAAATACGACAATGTAATCAGTGAAGAAAACAAATCAAACCCCAAGGAGAGGGAGGGGGGGGGAAGCTTATGACGTTGCCGTGTGCTTCCATTATCTATCTCTTCCTTTCGTCCCCTTTCTCAAAACATTTTCTCACTGAGCCTTCAAGTCGAAAAGCTTGGTGAACATATTAGGCGGCAGTTTCACTTTGCCGATGCTGAACATTTTTTTTTTTCCTGCACTTTGTTTCTCCAGTAATTTCCTTCTCCGTGTGATATCCCCCCCGTAACATTTTGCAGTGACATTTTTCCTTAGGGGGTTTATTCTCTCTGAGGCGAAAATTCTTGTCCCAATACCTGCTTGAATGACGACAAGAAATTGATGTGGCTTTATCATTTCTTTTAATTTTAAAACAATACGTTTTCCCTTCTCTTGATAATTTAATTTGTGTGCCAAAAATGACAAGGAGTCGATGCTCCTATTATTAACGTATATGTTAATTTTGTGCAAGTCGCTTTCTCTGTAAGTAATAAAATTTTCGTAACTCATAGACCCATAACCCTTTGTGCAGGATTTAATTTGATCCAAAAAATTAATTAATATTTCTGACAATGGCATGTCGAAATAAAAGATAATATGGCTGTCCATGCTTTCCTTTTTAATAAAAATGCCTCTCCTCTGGAAGCATTCCGCCATGATATATTTTTGGTACTCCTCCGGCGTCATTATGCTTGTTCGCACGTAAGGTTCGTAAATTCCGTGGATATAATTTTTCTGGGGAATGTCGTTCACGTTGCTCGTCATGTAGTACAGTCCATCCGGGGGGTTCTTTCCGCTGCGATCGCTTCGGTCATCACTATTGCTACCACCATTGTCATTGCAGTCATCGTGATCACCCCCCTCCACGTTAATGTTGGCTATGTCGAAACTCGCATCAATCAGTCTCTCCTTCAGTTGCTTGTCAATGCACTTTTCCTTGACCCTTATCAGGTAATTCACTGACGGGGCAGTAACAATTGTCTCCACGTCGTATTCTCTTTTTATTCTCTCCTGGATTATATTAAGATGCAACAATCCATTGAACCCGCACTTGAACCCCTTCCCTAATGTCTCACAGACGTCAGGCTTAAAGGAAAAGGAGGCATCGTTCAGTTTCAATTTGTTCAATGCCGCCTGTAGTTCGTTGGCCTGTTTGTCGTTGACGCTGTAAATGTTGCAGAACACAACGGGGTACGAGACGTCGACTTTGGACGCGGCAATTTCCTCCAAGTTGACTTCCCTCTCAATGCGCTCCATCCGAGGAGCTACACCACCCAAGGAGGAATCGATATTGCAACGCTTCACATTAATGTGCTCTTCACCACTGGGATTCCTGCGGAGCAAGTCGGAATCAACTACAAGGCGGCGCTGCGCATTCAGGTGCACGATATCTCTACTAATTATCGTCTCACTCATTTGCACCTCGTCACACTTTCTTATGTTGGACGATACGTAGGCAATATCCCCTTGACGTATACTTTCCGTGGGTTTCATCTCCGGGGTGAGGTACCCAACCTCCTGAATGATGTACGTCTTTTCGCTCTGAATAAAAAAAACTTCCGTTTTTTTTGTTAACACTCCATTTAACACTTTAATAATTAATATCACCCCCTTGTACTGGTCATAGAAGGAGTCGAAAACGATGGCCCTAAAGAAGGAATTCGATTTGATGGCAGGAGAAGGGATCTCTGATACTATTCTCTGAAACAGAGATTCTACTCCGTGGGAATACTTAGCGGAGATGTGTAGAATATCTTTCTTCATAAAATGAAATTTGTTTAATAAATCATTTTCTATTTTTTCCAACCTACATATATTCAGGTCTATTTTATTTATGACTGGAATTATTTTTAAATTATGTTTTTGCAACTCCATAAATATGTTAAGTGTCTGCGACTGAATTCCTTTCGTCCCATCGATGAGTAGTATGGCTCCTTCACATACACTTAGCGACCTTTTCACTTCATGATAAAAGTCAAAGTGTCCTGGTGTATCTATTAAATTGAAAATATAATTTTTGTAATTCATTCTCACTGCCTTCAACTTAATGGTGATTCCCTTTTCTCTCTCCAAGGACATCATGTCCAGAAATTGATCCTGCATCTTTTTCTTTTTTATCGTTTTTGTTAATTCTAGGAAACGGTCAGCGAGGGTTGATTTTCCACTATCGATGTGCGCCAGTATGCAAAAGTTTCGGATATTCTCTTGGGAGCACACTGGCGCTTTTCCCGCATCGCTGCAGTTGCTATGCACGTTGTTGCTACTACTGCTACTGCTACTTTTCTTTGCTTCCATCCCAGGGGGAGGCCCTCCATCAAGGCCTTCATCCTCCAACTGCTCCGCTTCACCGATCCTCTCACCGATCCTCTCACCGATCGTCTCCTCATTTGGCTGCTCGGGGGGTAAGATGTCCCATCCCCTGGGGTTAACATCCAAAGGGCTGCTACACCGCCTGCCTCTTAAGTTATATTGCTTTCCGTTTAAACTTCTGTGTTCGCAATCCTGCAACAGAAACAGTGGAATAAATTTATCTCGGCGAAACTGTGGTGTTCCACGGGTGACCAGTCCCCTCCTTAGACCCTTCCTTCCTTTTAACCGTTTCCCTTTTTTACCGCTCTGAATATTAAAGAACACCCCTTTCCGTTTCCATTCCCCTTTGCAGCCATTTGCGTCGTCCAGAGGGATGTAAACTCCTTTTTTCGGTTTCCACGTGATTTTCCGCGAACGCCCTAATTTTAGCACACAGTTGATAAGGATAAAAATGCACAGCGCCCTTTTGATTGCCCAGGCATCAATCATTAAAAAGCAGTTAGAATAAGAGGTGTGTGGGAGGTTTGTCTGATTGCATATCCATGGATAGCACTATCGCTTCCGGTCTTCCTTCGCACCTGGTGGCCCAACACACCCCTATGTGAGAATGCACAAATGTATGTTTGGTTCTCTCATTCCTAGGTGGACTCAAGTCGAAAGGCTCCAAAGATGGCCTTTTTATACGGGCAAGAAGAGAGATAACACTGTGATCGTGGCAGTTTGCCAATTTCGAACGCCTCAGCCACGAAGAATACTAGAGATGGTGCTGCAATAAAGCATCCCCATTATGAAGCTAAACCATTTTCGCATTTATACAGAGGGGATCGAAAAATGAATCATATTGTTGGGTCCTATGGATCCCTGCCTTTTCGCAAGCATGCGTGTAGATTCGCGCTCTGCTGTGTTGTGCTTTTTTTTTTTCTTTTTTTTTTTCTCTCCCCTTCCGTCATATGGGGGGGGGATAATTTTCTAAATAAGGGATGTGCGAAACGGTTACGCGAAGGGAGTAACTTGTTGAGGAGGGCGAAAAAAAAAAGGATCATAAAAAATTGTCATAAACAATTGTCATAAAAAATTGTCATAAAAAATTGTCATAAACAATTGTCATAAACAATTGTCATAAAAAATTGTCATAAAAAAAGTGTCATAAAAAAAGTGTCATAAAAGTGCCATAAAAAAAGTATCAAAAAGAAGTATCAAAAAGAAGCATCAAAAAGAAGCATCAAAAAGAAGTATCAAAAGAAAGTGTAAAAATAATGTGTTAAAAGTATGTGTTAAAAGTATGGCTAAAGAAGGGCGCCAGGCAGGCACAGTGTAGTATACAAGTCGGGGCAGATAAAATGGAAGAGCAGTCGCCGCGCTATCATCTCGTCCATTTTATATGACACCATGTTAGTATACTCCCCCTAGCAGGGTCAGTTAAGTGCTGCCTGCAAATTGATTGACAGGTTATGGTGCAAAGACGACTGATAGCCGCCAAAGTCGCCAACCTTCTGATTTAATATAAGGGAGTAAATATCCTCCCAAACCTTCTTGTGCTTTTTCTTCCGTTTCTGAATATGCTGCAAATTGTTAACTTGCGTTTTTGCAAACTTATTTTTGTTCACCCAGTATTGTTTCATAGCTTTGGATATTTTCTCCCTCGTTTTTTCTGAAATGGCAACCACCTTTTGGTTTTTATATCGTTTGATGAAGTACCTCCGCTGTCCATCCAGTGTTTTCTGTTTATAATTCATATCATTTTTCCATTTGTTCTTCACGGTTTCCGATATTTTTTTCTTGTGTTCAAGGCCTCTCTTCTTAAAAGACTTCATCATCCTTTTCCGAAATTCTGGATCCTTCCATTTGTTTCGCATAATAACTCGAAGTTTTTCTCGCATGCTTTGCTTGGCCTCCTCTGACAGAACTCGTTTTTTTTTTCCTCTACCTTCGGAGGGCTCGTCGGTGAGTTCAGAGTCAGTTTTGGTAGAAGATTTGGTAGCAGGTTCGAAAACAGGTTGGCCCCCGCTCTTCATTCCAATTTTGGCTCCATTATTTCTGCAAACCTCAGGAGGAGACTGAACCCAACTGCCACACTCAGTTGTTCTGATGGGCGACCCGTAGGTTGTCCTGCGCGGGGGACCACTTACATCGTCTATGCCGCGCTTGTCAATTACGCAGGGTGCGTAAAAATTTCCTTGCGCGAGGGGGGCATTCGAGGTGGACGTGATTGTAGTGGTGGGGTCCACTGCCGGCGAAGATACAACCGCGGCGCCGCCCGGTGGCAATGCAGACAAAGAGAAGGCACGCCTTTTAATATTCCCCCACCCACTGTGCCCCCCTCCTGTGCTCACTTCATCCAAAGGAAGGGCATATTTATATCTGAACAAGTCAAGCGACATCAAGTCCACCTTTTCGGATGCAACAATGTTGCAACCTTCCGATGTGCAATTCTTCTGGGAACTGTTCATCCTTCGCTCATAATTCCCACAGAAGCTATCAAGTTTGTTAAACAGAAAGGAGCATCTGGTGGCACCACGCATAGATAAACCAAGTGTAACACCGTTTCTCTTTTGTAACGAGGTGAATCCACTTTTGTGAGAATCTTCATTCCATATCTCCCTGGAAGGACGCGCAGGAAGTTGCATTATGGATGGGTGTCCCGCATTGTTCACGTAATTTGTCTTCCTACTTTTCCTAAAATTAATGAATTTAAAAGACCCGTTTCGTGTTTTTAATGTACATTTGCATGTACAGGCATGATTGGGGTTTGTGTTTCTGTTCTTCCAGTTGTTTGCCGCACCCCTCAAGGTGGTATCCTCCAAAATTTTGTTGCTTTTTCTTGCTTCGATGTTAAAAACAGTAAATAGTAACAGAGCACAGAATGCAATTTTGCCGTTTCCTTTCATGTGCACGTGGAGACCAGGGGGAGATGAAGCAGAGGGGGCGCGCGGCCGAGCTGCATCACGGTGTGGAATTGCGGTTAAGTTGGTGAGCGACGGGACGGAAATTATGCAACTCTCAACGCACACCGCACCTGGACATTGCTTATGCCACGTATGGTGTCTACCAACCCGCTGTCCATACCCTGCACACCTTCGTTTTTGCTTCGTACAAATGATTTGCACACTCTGCTACCCCTCCCCCGTTGTCCTATTGTGATCGTTGCGCTGAAACTAATCTTTCATATGTGCATATATATGTACGCATTTATTACGCACTTTTCTGCATGCGGAGGTACTGGTTCGTTTTTACTAACCCTTTCCTTCCGACCCTTTGGGTGTGTGCCAAAGCTGAGTTGCAAACTTTCACCTTTGCATTAATGCGTCTCCCTACTCCGGAATTTCCCCTTTTTCCAAATGGGTCCGTACGCAGGTGTACAAGAATGCGTATGTATGTGCACGTGCGTGCCCTGGAAGGAAGGCTTCTGGATCAGTAGCACACTCAATTACACAAGCAGTTTGTACTTCCCCCCATGGGTGCGAAAATTTGGCCCACTTAACACTTCTCCATTAATCAGTTCAGTGAGCTTGTGCACAGAATTGAGCAATATGTTCCCATAAAAAAAAAAAAAAAAAAAAGCTACATATATATGTATGTACATACGTAATAAGCCATCAAATCTGTTACTTATTTTTACTATGTTTCCAAATAGTTTCCCACGAGGAGAGAAAAAAAAAAAAAAGAAATTTACTTCATCATCAGTTTGTCACCAAATGTGGAATGGCAATTAGGGACTCATCTGTATATGCCCCCTTTGGTTCGACTTGAGATGGTTCTTTTTTTCTCTCTCAGCACAAAATGAATAGGCATGAAGGAGGAAGAAACGCATCCTGTCACTTATGCACAAAGAACTACTCGTTACAAATATATGGAGGTGGTGCTTATTTGTGTAATCCCCGTGTTGTGTGAGCTTGGTTTAAATGTCATATTTGGAACTCCGTGTCGAAAGGGACCTGTACATTTGTTCACCATCTCGGGTCGTCGTGAGGGGCTCTTCCCCTTATTGGAGATTTTTTCTCCCCTCCCCTTATTACCATATTTTTTTTTTCACAAAATTCTGCTCACATTTTGTGGTTTTGCAGAAAGGGAGCGCCGTTATTATAAAAGTGCAATTTTTTTTTCAAAGCCTTTTTTTTTTTTTTTTTTTTTTTTCTCTCTTCATTCAATTAAGGCGATAAATTTTTTCGCTAATCACCATGGGGTGTAACACCTTCAAATCTTTTGCTACTTTGTACATCCTGCAAAGTTTAGGCAGATCAGAAAAATTTACCATCCCAAAGGGGAAATCTCTTGTAGTATAGTAGGTGGATCCCATAGTTATGTGTGCTTTGCTCCTTCTTCCTATTCTCCCAAGGTAGATTAACCAAGGAGGTATCTTATGTATTCCCCGCACACACAGTTTCCCCCTCAATGTGTGCATGTGATTGACAGTCCGTCCACAGCCCACTTGTGTGTGAACAGGGATAAGCTCAACAGAATGCAGAACGAATTTGCTGTTACATCCATTTGAATTTGCAATTCGTTAAAGTGTACGCAAAGCTGGATAACTATTACACACAATTTTCCCCATTTACCTGTCGATTTTTTTTTTTTTTTTTTCTGAGCATGTACCGGATAGCTTTTTTTTTTTTGCATATATTAAAAAAAAAAAAAAAAAAAAAAAAAAAAGTTAAAGTGCCCCACGGTAAAGAAGCGACAACGATGGGCAATTTTGCAAATAAACTTGTAACATACAAAAATTCAATTAAGAGACAACTGAAATGTTATTTCTTGTGGTATGCTGAAAGAACTGAAAGATCATGTCCGCACTCATCAACCGATCGAATGTTCACCAAAAAAAGGGTACTATTTCACGTACAGGGAAAAGGTTAAGCGGGAATTTTTGTTAACGCTGCTTTTCTGCATATACAGCAAACAAGTGGGTCCATAAAAAGATAAATCCACGAGGCAACATTCTTCAGTTCAACTTTCCTGGGTTCGACTTCCCCTCGGTTTGTATTTCCCCCCGCGCTGCGACAGCACATGTGCATATCCTACGCTACACCGTTAACTCGAACTAGTATTCTCACTAGCTATCTCACTACTTATCTCACTAGTGATATTAAAAAAAAAAAAAAAAAAAAAGGAACAGTTGCAGAGAGCAAACACTTAGTGGCACAAAAAAGGAGACCTCCCCCGAGAAAATCAAAATGCAGAACGCAGTGCCGTCCAACATGAACATGGAAAAACGGATTGACCATTTGAAGTCATTCTCTAGCAACATCGCGGGGATGGTCTACGAGTTGAAAGACTTGATAAAAATTCACGAAATTTTAATTTATAAGGAAAAACTCAGGAGCACCAAAAAGGAGCAGCTCCAGAAGCACGAGGATGATCTCATGGCCCTCAAGCTGGGTGCGCCACAAAAGCAGAAGGCACGAGTGAGGCGTGCTCACAATTCGTGCATACTCAACTTGTTTACACCTGGAAGAAATGGAAAACAAATTGCACCGGAGAGGGTGTTCCTTTACTTACTTCGAATGTATACATCCCCTCTCTCCAACAGACCTCGAATCCATCAAAAAGGAAAATGAAGATATGGATGGACAGCTGAGGTATTACCAAAAAATTGACCAGTCCATTAACTACGAAATTGTTAACACGTCTGTGAACATACAAAAAATGAAGCTTGACATAAACAAGCAGAAGAAGTATTTAAAAAAAATTATATCAAATTCATCACAAGCACGTTTACGTGTGAAATGCGGATGCGCATATGAATTGTACACCGCTAGCTTGAACTTGCTACGGTTGGCTAGCTGTATTTTATTATTATTTTTTTTTTTTTTTTTTTTCCCCAAAGAAAAATAGAGATGAAAAAAGATATCGACGAAATGAAGAACGTAAGACACGAGTGGTGAACCATGTACATGTGCGCGCATACGTGTGTATGTGACTCTCCCTCTGTTGTGCGCCCGTGCTTGGGCAACTGTTGTTACGTTCCTGTCAACCTGCTCGCCCCTCAAGAAATGCAGCAAATCTCTAAATCAGAAGCCTCTCCTTGATCACAACCTTTCGAAACTAGCAAAGCAGAAGCAGGGAAGTGGGGCGCAGGTCTCCACGAACAGAGCGAATAGGTTAAGTGAGCATCCAGTCAAAGTGCGGAAGGAAAACACAAAAGGAGTGATCGAAGAATCCGGGAAAGAGCGTACTACCGCGTCGCATAGAGGATTACGATACGAGCCGAACAGCGAAGTACCAAAAAAAAAAAAAAAAAAAAAAAAAAAAAAAAAAAAAAAAAAAAAAAAGAAAAAATGTGAAAACAATGTAAATACACGAATATGAAAACCTTGTTCATTGAAATATACTTAATGTAAAGACGTACTTTCTTTTTTAGGCAAACCGTGTGTTAGAAGGATTGTGTAATTAAGTGGGACGAGCCACTTCCCCCTTACGTGTCTGCCACCTTTTGGGAGAACCCAACATGTAGGAGAGATAACTAATCATGTAAAAGAGTTCGCAAAAAGAACAAAAATAAATAGAACAGATAGCGAAGCCTTGTAACAGACCAATTGGAAAGGACGTGTTAGACGACACGCAAAGGGTTCACTTCGATTTATTTCTTCATTGTGCATATGTATATTTGTGTACATGTGCATACTCATTTGTTTAGCTCTGGCTAGCGAAGATGTTGAAAATTTCCGCGGTTCCCACATCGCTGTAAAAATGGCGACGTGCTTGCCTTTAGAGGAATCCCTTTTGGCAGAACGGTTTTTTACCATGTTGTTTTTAAAGCAGCTCTTTTTAAAGTTGTTCTATTTATATATTTTTTTTTTTTTTGTGTGTCGTTAATAATTCACCATGTAGTGTGTGAACGGGTGCTCTTTCTTGTCGCTCAGGCGGCGTTAACCGCCAGACCCGTTCTGCGTCATCGCAACTATCGCCGTGAATTCCACTTCAAATTAGATTTAAAAATTCTCCCTCTATATGTGCGGTGCTCCAGCGGGATGAGCCATTCAAAGGGGAGTTCTCACTTCCACTCAACAAGAGAATCGGGCAGGGCACGTAGAAGTGGAATGTACGAACTGGAAAGAAGCAGAAGTAAGGAAAAATAGAAGTAGATGAAAGGGATAGAGGTTTAGGGTAAAACGCAGAGGAATATGCACATGAATGGATGGTGAGGCAAGGAGAGCCTTCCCTCAATTTGATTAAAATAAAATAATGTGAAAAAAAAAAAAAAAAAATTCTCCTTTTATGGGGTATACGTTGCTACATTTTGATAATTTTGAGCGATTTGTTGATAGCACCTAAAAAGGTATCCTATTTTTTTTTTTTTTTTTTTTTTTTTTTAAACGCCGCTTTGCTTACCATTTTGTTCGAAGGGTGAAGTTCACCCCATATGAATATCTGCATGTACATGGAAATGTGACAGTTGGGGCAGGATCAAATTTTGTAAGGATGCGTTTCTCCTCATTCACGCCATGTGGTTTTTGCTTCTTTCTCTATAAAAAAAAGAGAGAGGAGCTCCTTCGCATAAGCATATTTTGAAAAACAAATTTAGGGTTAGGTACATTGCTAAAAGTGGAAGAATCTCCCCCCGGCTGTGCATTTGGATTCTCCTCCGAGGTATATGCACAAAAGGACTTAGGCATATATACCTATGTTTGTATGTTGTATGTGCTACCCCGTGGAAGAGACTCGTCTCCTCGGATGCCCATAGCGCTGTGCTCGCGACATGGAGGCGGAGAAGAACTACTTCGACATAACAGACTTGCTCCGGCGGAATGTGGAAGGTACCCCGTAGTTCTGACAGCGTTCGATACTTCTCGCTAATAGTGTACCATAGATAGGGAACAATCTCCCCCCAATATATACGGGTCTTCCCGAACATATATTTTCCCTCTTGCATGCATCACGCTACACATTACATACACGTATATACACCCTTGTCAGATCTGAACGATGAAGACGAAATCAGAGTGTGCGACTTCTCCTATGAGAAGTACGTCTGCTCCCTCGAAATGGGAGACAACAAATTGGACGTGGGGATCAAGCCAGAAAAAAGAATTACAATAAAAGAATGTGAAGATAAAAAATACATATCGGAGAATATCAGTTTGGAAGATATGCTTCTCATTATGGACAACCTGATCCTCCAACAGGTGAAGGTTCTCCTGGGGAATCACCCGTTTTTAACTGTCCTGAGTTGCTACTTCCTTCACGACTCAAATATTATTAATTGTAATAAGGACTCATTTTTTTTTGAAAAAATCTTTTACAAATGTATAAAGGCCTTTTGTGCGGATAGCATATATATGAACATTTTCGAGAATGACAATCGGGCGTTCGTTCAGCTTATGCGGAGGGGGATAGGAGGGGAGGTCGCAGTACAGGAGAAGAGTGCAAGTGGTGGAGGGGATCAGCACACACAGACGGATAGATATTCTACCGAAGGAGCCCCAACGAAAGTGAACAGTACGCAAGACGAACACGACGTCCACCGCCCCATATGTGAAGAGGGTTACTTCAGAAATAACATGTTCACCTTCTTTCAGTTGTTTTTAATCCTTTACGCATCAACAGCGGAAATTATAGACCACATTGTCACAAAGAATAACTGGCTTCATAGGGATGACTACAAAATTGGGTTGATAAAAATAACGGACTCGTTAATTTACCACTGCAGGCGCAGGAGGCGGTACGTGATGAAGAACCTCTTTCTCGTGAAGAGGTGCTTTGCCATGTTTCTGGCGCGGTACGAATCGGCCCTAGAGGGGGTGCAGAAGAAGTTAGGCAAGAAGGGAAGTGTGCATAAAGATGGGGGCAAAAGTGAAGGTAAAAATGAAGGCAAAAGTGAAGGCAAAAGTGAAGGTAAAAATGAAGGCAAAAGTGAAGGCAAAAGTGAAGGCAAAAGTGAAGGCAAAAGTGAAGGTAAAAATGAAGGTAAAAATGAAGGTCAAGAGAGAGGCAACAAGGAAGACCACTTAGCAGACCCACCTGGGGGCACCGTCCTGTCCACCCTTCGCAGAATTCAGTTTGCAATTCACCTGAACACGATGCTAAGTCAGGTCGTTTTAGAAACGAAAGAGGTGAACCCTGACTCAGTTAAGGAAAATTGTAAAGAGCTCCTAAAATGCATAAGTAGGATCAGCAAAGAATTAGATTCCAAAGGTCAGGTCCAAGACAAAAAGATCCGAAAGAAATATTTTAATAAATATCTTTTAATGTATAAACTGAAAAGTGTGTCCAAGCACATAACCAAAATAAGTATCCATGAGAGCTACTCCTTCTTCGAAAAGGTTACTCTGGATGTAGAATATATCACGGAGCATTTCCAACGCATAAACTCCAAGTCCAGTTTCTTGGATGTTAAGAACATAGTACATTATATAAAATTTTATTCTGCCAGTCATAACGTTCTGGTGAAATGCATTTCGAGGGGGTATATCCAAGAAGTGATGAATAACACAAAGGGGGACTTCTTTTCCAGGGAAAGATACCTACTACTTAAGGAAGAGGTAAAGGCTAAAAGTTTTTTTCACAATTTGCAAGGGGATAACACCCATAGCAATGTGGAACGTGCTGAGGATATAACATGTAGAAAATTGGAAAAGGAGGAACAGATACCAAAAGAGGAACCACTTGAAAAGCGAGAAGACACCCAGGTGGATCGCATAACGACGAACGGAACCCCCCTCGATGAACTTATCGGCAAATCGAACCATCAATGGGACGATTACGATGAACACCCAGATGTAGGTCATTACTACTCACTCTTCCTAAACACGTACAGAAAGGAAGAGGCAGATGATGATCCCTCTACAAAGCGCCTAAATGAGGAATTCTCTCAAAATGTGAAGAAAAATATATTTGTCAATTTCTTCCTTCACTTATTTTTCAACGAATCGCATGTAATACTAGAAGAAGTATCCAAAGAGGATCCCAATTTTTTTGTCAAATCTATTATTTTTAATGATCTGTGCTATTTTGGTTTTGCCCCGCGTCTCCTAGTGTTACTGTCAAATTTTTTTTATTCTCCTGATACTTTTTTTTTCGCTATGGAGCATGTATACCAAGTGGACAAAGGATTGACGTATACAAATGAGAAGGAATACAAGGAATTGGGGGGAATGTTTTTCACCCCTTGGGATGTTAAAAAAATGGAACGAGATTTGCACATGCATTTCCCTTATCTGATAAATTATATGCAGGATGAGGGCTCCCTTGTGGAGTTGTTAACCCAGTTGGACGAATTTATCGACGAGTGTGCAGGGGTAGAGAACGTACCTTGGGAAGTAGACCAAAGCAGGTCCGATGAAAAGCGTGAAAGTAACTATGTTTCTGAATGTAGGGGCACCCACCAGGGGAGCACCACCGAGGGGAAAAAACAACCCAAGGAAGAACGCGCCGAAGATGCCAAACACCCTAAGGGCGGTAATGACGCCCGCACGGACGAACGCAACACCAGCCCAGCGACCGTAACCAGAAGGCGCATGAAACTGACAGTTCTGTGTAAGATATTTCACCTGTTCATGGAGTATCTGGAGATAGTCTTAAAAAAAATCCTAAACTTTTCCTTTCTACTAGCCGCTAGGGAACATTCCAAGTTGAGCGGATTACACACAGACATGTGCGTATTGTACACCCTCATGAAAATTCTGACTTACTACTTCAAATTGTACAATATGAAGAGCGAAATGGAGAGCGTGGAAAATTATTTTAACTGCATTTTCCACACGGTGTTAATTGATTACAGCTGTTTAAGCCTATATACAAACATGCCATCCGATCAGGAATATTCCTTTACCTATTACGTTATGTCATTGTGCTATAAAGAATTGGCGGGCACACTACAAAGAGGATTAAAATTAAATTATAATGAAAATAGGAATAAATTAATTTATTCCTTAATTTATTATATTCTGTATCTTTACTCAGATTTTTTGATGATCTATTTTATTTATTTCTCCTACACCAATGTGGATTCGGAACCCATCGAGCAGGATTCCTACAACATGAAGTACAAGGCATGGAATTTTTGTTACCCAGATATTTCAAAAATTGACTTTTACAATTTTCAGAAAAATAAAGCTGCCCTCATTAACGCTGTCCTCACGAAGAATTTAAAAATCACCCTTTCCCAAAATGATGAAATCAACATAGGGGTGAAAAAAAAAATTAAAAATTTAGCTCAAGTGAAAGAGAGCTATCGCAATTTGAAGAAACGTATTTGCAAATACTCCAACTTGTTAGATATTAAAAATTACTTAAGTCATACTTTTCGCTTTTTCGAGAAAACCTCCTCCGAGGTGGACATTTGTTCCTACTTTAAAGGGTGTATAAGCGAAATTCACAAACTTATAAAAGATGCCACCAGCTATAAGTACGACAACATCGATTTCGTTCGTATTTTCCTAAATTCGTACGAAGATAATTTGATAAAGTCTTACAAGAATTTCCCCCCATTTTGCGTTGAAAATTCTTCCATCTTTTTGAACCCCGATTGTGAGGTGGTTAACGGCCACTCCTATTTTTTAAGTGTGCAGGAAAGGAAGAAAAAAATAGACATAAAATGAAGAACAAGGGGAAAAAAAAAAAGACGTAAAAAAATTTTCCGTACCGTTGTTCGGCAGTTATCTGCATGACAGTCAGCTAGCTATTCAGCTAGCTATTTTTTTTTTTTTTTTTTTTTTTCCGTGTGTGTGTGCAATTTCCCCTAACAGGGTAACGTTTGGCCATTCTCCTATCGCTTAAAATAAATATGTGAACAAGTTTGATTCCTTGAAGTGGGGAAGTAGCGCGGAATTATAACATAAAAAAAAAAAAGGTTAATCGCGGGGGGTGAGTCCTAGTATTGCAGGAAGTGAACCTAATTCATGGCAACAGGGGGAATAGGCAGCTACATAAATGGGAGCTGTAACAGTGTAAACATGTTGTAGGCACAAACAGAATCACACGTTGGCGACCTAGGCGACGTGCGCCAAAATGAAAAAAAAATAAAAACAACACAAATGTAGAGATAAGGGGTGTGGTATGAGATGGTGGACTTAAAAAAAAAAAAAAAAAAAATTGACATCAAAATGGGTAAAAAAGGAAAAAAGGGGGGTGGTTAAAAAATTACGCCAAACCGTTAATTAGCCAACTGGTGGGGTTTACCTGCTCCGTTCGCCCTAATGGCTTTCGGGTTCCTTCTGATCGAGGCTCATCGAAAGAAGCGCATCCTGGATGGAGGCCCCACTGGAAAGGGACATATCACCATCTATATCAGGCATTCCATATTCCTCAGATGAAAATGTTTCAGAGTCGTTCCTACTTATATTAATGTACTGCCCTTTCATCTGCTCCAACATTTTAGTCAGGTCTTTATGTTCCTTGTACAGTAGCGCTGTTTTTTCTTTTATTTTGTCCTTCTCAAGCATTTGTTCGTTGTACCTTTTCTTCTTCGTGTTAGTAATTTGTTGGCACTTGCGGAGCTTCTTGTTTAATCTTCTCAGTTTCTTCCTTTCCTTGAGCCTTTCCAATTTTTTGTATAGCTTGAACATGTAAAAGTAGGCAGTGAGGTTTCCGCAATACTTGAGCTTGAGTTCTGTAAGGATTAGATAAAATTCGGAGAGGGGGATTTTCCTGTCCAGGAGATCATCGCTGAAGAATGAGAAGAGTTTCTCTTTCTCTTCTTCGGACACTGTGCGGGGGGTGAATTGGTGGTGTAAAAGGGTGGTGTAAAAGGGTGGTGTAAAAGGGTGGTGTAAAAGGGTGGTGTAAAAGGGTGGTGTAAAAGGGTGGTGTAAAAGGGTGGTGTAAAAGGGTGGTGTAAAAGGGTGGTGTAAAAGGGTGGTGTAAAAGGGTGGCGTGACGCGGTAGTGTGGTGATGAAATAATGCGGGGATGCCCCCAATCGAGGGTGCAACCTATCGATGGTGCAACCTATCGATGGTGCAACCTATCGATGGTGCAACCTATCGATGGTGCCACGTAACGGCGAGCGTGTTTACCTTGAATTTCTGGGCCTTTTTCGCTCAGGCTGGACTTTCCAGAAAATTCCGTGGACGACTCCCCTGGTGCCGTCTTCCCAACGCTTCGATAGGACTCCATTTGGTCCTCTTCAAAGAGTAAAGAAGGAACTTGCAGCTCGTCAACATCTAGATTAACCAGACCCAAATCATATTTACAATTTTTCAAATTAATTATTTTGCTTTCTTCTAACTTTTTATTTTCGTTACATTTTTCTATCCATTCGAGAGACCACTGAATGATGTTCTTAAAGTTCTGCTCCTGATCCATAGACACGAATATTTTATCCTTCTGGTCCAGGTTGTAAATCAAGTTTCCTATGTTGATGGTAATTTTAAATATGAATTCGAAAAATATTTCCGAAATGTACGTTAGCGTGACATTCTTCATGAATATGTCCAGCAGTTCTTTGTAAATTTCAATTGCGAACATTCGCTGCTCCTTGTTGATATTTTCACAGACGGAATTATTATTATTTCTGGGAAAAAAGAAGAAACTCATTTTGTTCTGTTTTTCCGGTAAATTCTCTGCGAAAAAATGGTGATCATTTTTGTATCCTTTTTTTCCCTGCAGATTTAGGCTTCCATGTTGTGCATAATTTTGGGCTCCACATGTTGGTCTTCTTTTTTCCCCTTTTTTTAGTGATCCCACTTGGATGTTTTCAATGGATTCGCCATTTGAGACATATCCTGCGAGGCTACCAGAGTGGCTCCCTTTGTGGGTACTGTCATTATCACTGGCGCAGCTGCGTATGTGACGATTTTCGCCTGGGTGCTTCATCCCCTTTTCCCAAAAGGTGTGCACATTTTTGAAAATTCGCCTGAACGAGTTAGCGAAAAGTCTGACTTTTTTTTTTTTCTTCATAACGCAGTCAGGTAAAATAATCGAAATTTGTCTTGCATTTTTGTCGTAGTAAATTAGGGGCTCCTGTTCCTTCCTCTTTTGTGCAACGTCGACGAGCGTTTTGACAAAGGTGCCGAGAATGGGCACATCGTAGAGGACATTCTTCCGTCGGAGGTTATCGATACACTCGTAAAACAAACAAATCAACAATTTCACAGTGAATATGACATGCAGTAAAATTATGGAAAATAAAATAACAAAGTTCAGGAATTCATTCAAATTGATAGAAAGCAATATGGATGTAACTACGATGGTTAATGTCCATATGAATAAGCTTGTATTTTCCAACTTATTTAGGGTAAAAAAATTTCTCTTGTCAAATGGCTGAAAGATAAAATGCACACACAAAGAAAATATCGCCACGAAAGTAATTAGTAACAACTTGGAAGTATTCGCCTCCTCCGATGGAAACAACACAACTGTGGTGATGAAAAAAAAAAATACTTTTCTCGCAAAGACGATAATCTCCCAGTACCACCTGTTTGGCAAATATCCATTGTGTAGGAAGCCGTACTTTATGCGAACATTTTCTTGAAACAAATTGTGCCTATTTGTGTACAGAACGAAAAATGAGAGTAAGGGGATGCCCAGGCACCATATAACAGTTCCGGATAAACCTAATATGAAAAACTTCAAATAATCTGTCTTCAAATCACACTGGACACTACTCACCCTATTTAGGATATATATGCCTAAATGCTTTGTGTACATAATGTAGGAGCAATCGAAAAGCTGAAACATTCTGGTGGACGTTTTTGAATGTATCATAAATAAAAAGGTAACATACACTGGAATCATATCTTCAAAAAAGATAAATGCTCTATCGATCCAAGTATAGTGTTGTAATTTTATATACCTCAATATCATGATGAACCTTTCTTTGGAATATGATTTCTCCAGGGAGTTAGCCAAAAAGTGAATTCTCTCCCTTTTGGCTATACTGAGCAATTCCAACTTGTTCGCAATTGCGCTCTTCCTTAACAGGGTGTATATTTTGAGAATAACAAACAACATCAAGGTTAGTGTGCCCATAAGAAGTACAGGGATAAAAAAAAATAGCAAACTGGAATAAAAAAAAGAGTCCGCATAGCTTAAGTCAAAATAATGTCTCAATAAACAATCGATGCTGATAATTCTGCTACTCTCTCCTATATTTATTAACTTGGTAATGTTGATATAGACTTGGTGTACAAATTCTGGTAAAAGTAAATTCTTATCGTCTAAAATGTTAATTAGTAGCATGCTCGAAATATAGTTGACAGCGATTTTTATTACAATTGAATGGATAGATCTTCTGTAAAATCCAGAAGATACATTCAAGTATGATATAAGAATGATGATAAAGCAGAATATAATGTAGATGGAGAATATGATAATAAGGTTAACAATATTGTTTGGGCATTTAACACACACAGATCGCATAAACGTGTTTGTATACCCTTTTGCACATTCGACACATAAATAATTATTCATGCTGTGATGACATTTATTCCTTCCCAAACAAGCATCTTGTATTGGACATTTTATAAACTTCCACTCACTTACATCTATATTGATTGTCATATTTTTATCTAAGTAGTACCCTTTTATAGATTCTGGCTTCACATGATCTTCTGCAGTTATGTGGATATTTTCTAACCCTAACGGGATTCTCCTCATGGCATTTTCGTATAATCCTCCTTTGCATATGGCTCCTTCTAAACAAGCCAAACAATTTTGTTTACTGTAAAAAAAACCCTCCTTACAGAAGCAATGCGTTGGGTAGACAGATCCTTCCAGACTTGTAGATTTGGGCGGACAGGACACACAGGATGTTTCATCTCCAACGAAGTTTTTGAATGTTCCTTCTTTACACGGTTTGCATACCTTAACCGATTTGTCCATATCATTCGACTCTAGGTAGTACCCCTTGGCACATTTACAGTCATCGTAGTTGTGCGCAGAATCTACTCCAAGAGGGATTGTGGTGTTAACCGGGCATTTCACAAGGTGCTGATACTTTGCGTAAATAACATTGTCCTGGTCTCTGTAGAAGAAACTCTTCAAAAGGAGGTTCATAAAATTGTCTTGTTTTTTTTTCTTGTTTATTAGCTTATTTGGATGGCCCTCTAGGTGATGCCGCTCCAGGAATAGACTTGTGGACCCGTCCCCTATTTTGCTAAGGCGGCTGAGCATCATGACGGGAAGGGGCTTGTCGAAGTAGCTACTGATGGGGACTTTACTGCGGCGCTTTCCATCTTTTCTCCACTTACCCGCATGCGAGCCTTCACGGGGTCGAATTGCAGATGAGCTTTGAGATTCATCCTGAGCCACATCCTGACTGACTAATTGAGTTGGTACATTTCCCCCGTGCATATCCCCACTACTACCCCTGTGCGCTCCATCCCCCCAGTGCATACTATATTCGCGGATCATTGAGTTAACGAAGCGGCGCCCGTGGGAAGGCCCGAACGACCCGATGTGACTCCTAATAACCTCAATCATCCGATTGTACATGCCCGGAGGCACTTCGAATATGCTCTCTCCCTGGCAGTATAGATTCGTGAAGGAGCATGGTTTGCATGTCTGTTCTTCCAAGTAGTATCCCTCATTGCATAGGCAGAAATAGAAGTCTGAGTTGTTTGTATTCTTAAGAGTAACACTATTAGGAATGCACTCGTGACAGGCTTCATTCGCTATGGTCGATTTGTACGTGGAGTTTGGACATCTATTGCATAGCAACAATGAGGGGGTTTTCTTATTTGTCTTCCTCTGTTCATGAGTAGCAGCCTTGTTTGCCATAATATGAATGAAGGTGTTCCTCCTTGTGAGGACTTTGCCGAAATTTACAAATGAGGGGAGCCGACTGGATTGTTCGCTATTATGGAGACTACTTTTTCTCCTAATAGACGTGTGCTTCTTTATAACCTTATTGACCGAGGCGTTTAGTGTGTAGCCAAAATTACACTGACAGTTAACCAATTCGTAGGAACCCGTTATTACATTTCCAGAGTTTTCAGGGCATTTTATAGGACCCCTAAATTTGTTCTTGATGTTCTTCTCGGGGCAATAGTATCCGATGGGGCATTCCACACACATTCTCCTTCTCTTGCTATAAAAGAAACCCTTATTGCAAATGCACTCGTGAATGGACTTAGCGCCCTCCATTAGGGTAATACTGTTGGAGGGACAAGGAGTGCCCATGTCGTTCGATATAGTATCTTTGTAAAAGTTGAGCGGGGCCAATTTACAGTGATGATTTAAGTTGTAGGATTCTTGGAGGTGCTTTACGTACCCTTGTACACATAAGCAATCCTTAAAGGAGTTATTAAATTCGTTAGGTTCCTTCGTGACGGAGTTGTTTGGACATATGACTGCATCTCCACTGTATTGAGTCAATCGGTCTGGTGGAGAGCTACCTACACAGAAGTGGTTGGCAAGGCACGTAGAACAGACCTTCTTTGAATCTTTGTAGTACCCACTATAACATGAGTTGCAACTCTCTATGGTGACACTTCCAAACTTTTTATTCATGGATTCATTTGGACATTTTTTACATTCCTCTGATGATACGGTGTCTTTGTAATAACCTATTCTGCATTCCATGCAGATATGCTTGGAATCGATTTCATAAGGTTTATAGGAGTAGGTATTAAAGAAGAGGTTATAATAATGTTCTTCCCTTGACCCCTTTTGCTGTACCTTTTTCATATTGATAGGTTCATATCCCCTTTTGCACAGGCAACTATCTATGGTGGTAAAATTGGTTCGTTCATCTGACAAAGTCTCATTATGTTTGGGGCATCTTTGTATTCTTTCTAATTTACCTGGACAGTAATGGTCTGACAAACACTTCTCACATACACTGGAGCCAAAGGTATCGAAGGTTAAGTAGTACCCAGGGTTGCAGCTACAGGAACTTTCTGCCTCGGTTTTTGCCCCCTGTACATAGGAGCTTGAATTCTCTGGGCACCCATTTCCTGTGCATAGACTGTTCGATATAGTGTCCTTATATTCCCCAAATTTACAAGGAGAGCAAATAAACTGGTGAGGATTGTTCGGGTCCATTATATATTCATACCCTACATCACAAAGGCAATGATTCTCATTCCGTGGAAACGGCTCAGAGGTGGTTTTATTTGCCTTACATGGGATACATGAAGTGTACCATTTTATGTTATTTTTTATCTCCTTAAGATTGTTGTAGGTTCCCTTTGGACATGGTTGGCACTTTTTGTTATCGAAGTAGTGTCCTTTCATGCATACGACATTGAAGTGGACAAGTAAAGTAGACACATGAAATAATCCATGCACTGTCACACGTAATTCTATTTGTGGCGTCTTAATACTCTTCAGCTTGATTAATATTACTCCTGTTTTCTTGTGGATAGTTATATTCTGCTTCTTCAGGTAGGAATTCGTATTAGTTATTTCAAAATATTTAATCTCTCTCTTATCTCCCTTAATGATAGGAACAATTTCTATATTTTTCGTGTACGTATACCACATATTTTTTTTGTATATAACATTGGTGGTGCTCAAACTCTCATGAATGAAGGAGGACAAAGCATTTTGCATCTCATTTTCCTTCGCTATGAAGGAGTTAATAAAATTGGTGTCTTCATGGGAATAGGAAAAAATGGAACTTATCTTGTAGCTAGACATATGCTCATTCCTTACATACTTGTAATACTCTATTTTGGTTTCTGACTTGTCTGTAGAATATATATGCAATTTGTTTGACTCACTGCTGGAGATATATATGATGTACTCATCTAGCTTCCTTATCACTGTCATGTCCTTCGCGATTTCCAGAACTATTTCTAGATCCTTTTCTGTGTATGTACATAAGTGTACTATGTAAGCCCTTTTTATCTTCTCTGATGGAATGTTATTCGCTTGAATAGAAGGATTTTTATTCTCACTCTTCTGGTCTACGAAGGATTGGTTCGAGGACACCTTCTCCTGCAGATGTGCACCACTTTGTAGTGCTCCCGTGAAAGATGCCCACTGAGAGGATGGCGCCAACACTAGGTCAAACCACAAAATTTGGTGAAACTCGTATAGAACGAAACAAGTGATGATGTTATTTACCAGGCATTGAATCTTAATCGGGATGGACTTAATATAATTATCAAGGCTCAAATTGTCAAAATGTATTTCTTCAAAATTACTATTCCAGAGAGAGACCGTATTGTTTTTAAGCAGGAATATAAAGAAGGTGTCTCCTAGGTAGGTGAATTTATGTATACTGTTTGTTTGAGCAAGATTTATTGTATACCAACTTATATCCAGAGTAAGGTCGTAAAAATCGCTAGTTTTGTATTTCTTCATGGCTAGCTGCTTCGTGCTGAAGATGTAGATGTAGGCAATGGTGTACGGCTTCTTCGATGAATCGCTTTCGCTTTGGGAGCTCTCCGAGGGGGTCGAGTTGGAGTCATTAGTTTGGAGTCTAGTTGAGGACATTATAGTGTTGTTAGATGTGTTAGCACTAGCGATGAATGGAACCTGATGGGGAACCATCTCCAGGAAGGAAAAGGTAGGTGCATAAAAGTCGTACTTGATCAAAAAATATGGAGTCAAGTGGTCAGATGATACAAACCAAAGAGAAACGTAGTTGTCCTGTTCATGGGACCAGAGCGACAAAATCCTCATTTTGGAGGGATTTTTCTCGTTTCCAAGGATATCAAAGTGGTCTCTAACAACCGAAAATAAATTTACGTTTAGGTAGATATTATGTATGAAGTCTGGAAGGCTTCGCACATGGAAATAATGAGCAAAATCTTCATAGGGAGAAAAAATGAAGTCGGAAAGATTGACCAATGAAACGGAGCTAAGTGCATCAATGCGTTCCTTTCTTTTGCAAAGATAAATTAAGGGAACATCAATCTTCTTTATTTGTTGTAATGAGAAGGTATAAAAACCATTTACTTTTCCACCCCCCTGAAGTATATGATTTTGGAGACTCCTAAATGAGCTCTTAAAATGGTCAGAGTACGAATCGATTGAATATTTCCTCAGCCTGTTAATGTGCGTTTCTTGTATAATATTCGACCAGAAATCTTTTAAAAAGGTGGTGTTTGTAAGTGTGCATGAAATGGCACTAAAGGAAAATAAGTGATTCGTCAAACTAAAATTTGCCATGTCGTTCAAGAAGACTCTATCCTCAAAAACGGTGGTTTCATTTTTTAAAATGTACTTTACATTTGACGTGTTGTAGTCATTGTATGTAATTCTGCCTACATAAGTGAAGAGCATCAATCTGTATGATGGATTCCTTATACATATTAAATTGGACCCATTTTTCAAATTCGAAATTTTGTGAAAAGAAAATTCAGAAACGCCTTTTTTGTCATTCTCCATCGTCACATTATTTACCCCTTTACTTATATCTCGAGTAAAGTCCCTATTTCGATTGAGCATAGTTTTTAGGTCAAAAATTCTATCCGCGTAGGCATAAATAGTGGAGTAAGCCCTGGAGGTGTCTAATCTGGGAATTATCCTCTGAATGGACTTACTAATATCTATATTAAGCAATTTCTGAAAACCGCTTGTGGGTATATTTTCCAAGAAGCGTAAGTTCCTACATTCATAGGAATGTTCTCCTTGCATTATGTAGAAATCCCTATTATGCATAACCTCATTGTCAACATTTATAGAGAGACTGTGTTCCTCATTAACATTAAACACATTTATCGATGTATTAAAAATGTGATCGCTCGATAGGAGGCTACCTACCTTGGTCAAATAATTTCTGGAAAAACATGCCTTGGAATCTTCATTGTAGTAGTAATCCCTATAGCATGCACATATAGAAAAGACAACATTCTGATTAATCCGCATGTGGAAATTTCTGAACGAAATAGTAACAGCTATTTCTCCATCCATATTATGGTATGTATAATCAGAAGGTTCGTGTTTTATGTTCTTAAAAGGGTCATTTTCTGGAACTGATCCATCGTAACAATTCCCTACGGTGAGTCCTAATCGAAAATCAGACACATTCTTCATCGTAACGTCAAAAGTGAACAAGGAATCATTAATGTATGTAATATCATTCATTATTATGTCTTCTTTTTTTTCACAGAATTCTCTAAATATAAAACCATTCATGTTAATGAAGCAATATATAGTCATCAAATTTTCTGGATTTCGACAGTAATTATGTGTGTATTCTATACCTAAAATTTCCTTTATATTTAAAGAACTCCAGGGTAGACATTTGTGACCTGATATGGACTTATCTTGGCAACCAGTGTACCTTTCCCCATTGCCGTGCAATTCTTCATTACACAGACCATACAAAATAGAATTCATCGAATTCCTATAATTGACTTTAAAATTTGCTAAGTTCTCTTCCGTATTTTCCAAGAATCCTGCACACGGAATTAGCGTACTGTATTCACTAAAACAACTTTTAACAACTTTATCAATGTCTAAGACATCATGAGGAATGCAATATTGCTTATTGTTCATAAAACGAAACACTTTATTTTCTCCGCATAGGCTGTCTAATTTTTTTTGCTTCTTTGAAACGACACAACTTTTGATCCTTAATTTATTTACAACATCTCTTGGGATAATTATAACTCCAATATTTGCTGGAATCCCAAAACATTTAATAATCTGTCCACAGTTGTCTACGCATGCGGGCATATACACACTTGTTTTTAATTTTTCATCAGCGTAACAATAACAAAGGTTTGTCTTCTGTAAGCATCTTGATATGCGCGGGTGGCAGTACTCGTTCAACATTATTTGCAAGGCGCTATTCAGGTCTCTTCTTGGGTCGCTGTATTCTAGTCTATTTTGAGCAAAGGATTCTACGGGCTGACTTTCTCCCGTGGTCTGAATCTCATCCGTTCGATTGTCACCCTGCCCGTTCACCTCGCTGTGCATCTCGCCCTTCATCTTGGTAGCTTGTCCACCTCGCCCCCTCCTCTTACCCCTACTCCAGTTTAGACCCATTGACGCATTTTGGCCTATTTTCACTTGACTCACACCGATTGGTCTACTTTGCCCCCTCTGTGTAGCCTGTTCGCTCTTCCATTCACCTTCAACAGAATTCACGTCGAAAATTCTTAAGCCTTCCCTTTTCTCATTCCTCCACGTTGGCACATAAAGCCATAAAATGGTGAGAAATATACTCACCCACTTTAGAGTCATTTTGTTGTCCACTTCCAAGTGTGGCAAGAGTGGTTGAAGGGCAGGACACGTGTGTTCATTTGAAGGTTGTCTTTTTTTTTTTTTTTTTTTTTCCCCTATTTTTGACTACGCGGGATGGGTAGATGCGTCTACTTTAGCTATCTCAGCGTAGATTCACAGCTTTGTCAACACGCGTGCATGGCTTCTTTTCGGGTTTCCTTTATGCGTCATATCTGCCTGTGGTATAGGAGTTACACACACATCTAGGCGAAGGAAAAAAAAAAAAAAAAAAATTGTACAAGGTGTACCGGTAGGTTAAGTAGATGCGAAAATTTTGTACAAATGGTGTCACTTCATCCTTAAAAAATAAATAAATAAATAGAGCAGATCAGGATAAACGCGGGTCTACTGTTCAGGAAGTTTATATAAACATTTTAAGACTAAAAAATTGGACATGATTTTTCATTTGCTATGTTGACATAAATAAGTGGTGAAATATATTTTTTCTTTTCTTTTTTCCCCTCTCCTTTAGCTTAGCGGACTTACCCCAATAGAACACAAAAGTGTTAGTGTAATATGTACCGGGGTGGGAGATGTATGACTTGTGGTAGTGCTCCAGGTTGGGCCATTTTTTTTTTTTTTTTTTAATCATGTAGGTTGCATGCAACAGTACATATAGGCAACTAATTTTTTTTATCTTTTTTTTTTTTTTTTTTTTTTTTTACATACTTTAAAATGGTAAAACCCAAATTAGCTACAGAACTCGGTTATAGACACTTGTATGCGTGCACATGTAACGTATGTGTACATTCGCGAAGCAGATATCCCTCTCTTGTGTTTACTTTCGGGTGGTAGGGCGACGAGTTGACTGCAGATTCATGTTGTAGGAAGCAAATAAAATCTTTAAAGGGGCGTTAAATGATCAAAAAAATTAAACAAATGAACAAATAAATAAAAATAAAAATAAAGGTGAATGAGAAAAACAAATTACATTTTACATATAAATAAAATCAAGCCAAAATTTAACTACTGCTTTTTTTTCTTTCAAACAGCGTTCCTCTAAATGAGTAAATTCTTCACCACAAGTTATATTTCCCATGTTACGTTTGAATTTTCGAAAAAGGGGGGTACATGAAAAATGAATGTATTGGGGGCTGCGTCTCAAAACAGGGTAAAGCGGTTGGAAGATTAAACCGAAAAATACAGTACATTGGATCCTTCGCTTCGAAGCGCAATTGTTCCCGACCCCCTCACACTGAATGGGATCTCCTAATTGATGTAGTCCTGACCTGAACATTCGTTTAAGGTTACATTTTGTCTTACGCTTTGGCTTAGGTTTTGGGTTGCACTTCGAACTGCACTCGGGGCATCATTGGGGGCCCCAACTTCGGGATAATTTTCCCCCCCGGTGTTGTCCCCTTGTTCATCCCCCTCCTCCTTGCACATACTTAACAATTTGTTAACAAACTTGGCCGAGAGTGAAGAGTAGCTTTGCGGTTTTTGCAAAACGAGTTCATTGTTATTCTTCGTAATGACAATATTTTTGCTACATATGTGAAAAATCTTCTGAATGTTCTGATTTTGTTTATCCAGAGAGGTTATTATATCCTCCACATAAGCATACGCCTTGTTCTCCTCATATATAACGTTGTTAAAAAGGTCTATGTATTTTTGTATTTCTTTTATGTACTCTTTGATATATGTTAGGGTTTCTATCAGGACTGCATTTGGCTTTGCCGACCTCAGGTGTACAATATCTTTAATTTTTTGCAGTCGGTCATTTATGTTGTTACATAATTCATCGCATTTTGCAGAGCAGTTTACGCCGACGCTGTTGTTAAAGCTTCCATTGAACCTTTTTCCATAGCTTTCGTTACTTCCCAGAGGTTCATGACATAACACTTTAATGTTTTCATTGATCAGTTTGTGACATATTTTGTCCGTCATGGTACTCCTTCCCGTTTGATGTAGACGTGGGGAGATTGTAGCAGGTCCGTGCTAAAGCGCAACTGCTGGAGGGACAGGCGATACACACGTAAATTTTCCTCGTCTGAAAAACGCTTCGATCTTATGTACGTAAAGGTTTTCTGGTTAAGGAATATTCTCTTAAAGTTGTCCCAAAAAAAGGGGCACGATTATTCGATAGGCAAATTTTTAAAGGGAGATACCTTTACACCTTCATTAAATGGACCATAATTTTTTTTTTTTTTTTTTTTTTGCACATTCTTTTGCACACAATGGGGAAAATACATACGTTTTTTTTTTTTTTTCTGAACTGTTCATACAGAATTGCAGTTCGTGTATATATGTTAATGCTCGCTTAGTGTATTTCCTTGGTTCATGTGAAGGCCGACTTTTAGAGCTCCTTTGCGCTAATTTTTGGGTTACGTTTTGTGTCGCATTGTGCTGAACTGCGTTGTTGAGTTGCGCTATTTGCGGTAATCTGTACTTTTTTCCTTTTTTTTTCGCTTGCCCACTTTAGCGCAGAACTGTGATCAACAGTTAGCTAGCTAAAATGCGACCTTAAGAAAAAAAAAAAAATTATTCACAGTGCAGGCAAAAGTCACAATTCACCTGTGTGCCTAATTGGGGAGAATTTCTCCAGCCCCCTAAAAAGCACCTCACGCTTTTTCTGCTTAACGTTTGGGATAAAAACCTCCTCCTATCCTATAAGTATGATGCCCCCACGCAAGTGTTCCTTTTTTCTTCACCTTCTAAACAGACTGAAAAAGGTAGAAAAAGTCGTCATGCCTTCTAATACATGAACGTAAATCACTGTGTGTGGCGATGAGAAAAACGTGTCATTACTCTTTTTATGGCATTTAAAATTTCGCTATTTTAAACCATAATACTGGGGAGACCAAAAAAAGGCGTTACTTCATTACAAATTTGCCAAATGGTTAAATGGTCATTTGTTCTGGGTGAATCGGAGCCTCAATGTGATGCAGAAAAGAAGGCCTACCTTTGGTAAAAGCAAAAACTGTGTGCGCCCTCCACTTAGCGCTTTTCATAATGTTGCCTTATATAAAAACCACATGGGTAAAAGCAAACCGAATGCCATTTAAATTTACGTCATTATGTAAATATACTGAAGGGGTGCATATTTGTCAAGGGATAAAAAGTATGAACTGTCAACCGTGTAGTTGCACATTTGGGTAAAATAGAAAACTGCCTTTACTAAACAATATTTATGATGTACAAAATGGAACCTATTTTTGTGGCACCTGTACTCTGTGGATGCCATTCACAAAGCTGAAATTTATACAAAGTCGCACCTTTTTACTTGTCCCATCGCTTCATTCATTTCTGTTTCCAATTATTTTTCCCGTGTTCTCCCTGAAAAGCTGAGCCCCACACGTTGCCATACAACTGGGCGTAGCCCACTGAATTGTATGTTCAAATAAAAATTTACTCAAAATGGGGTGAGTCCTTTTTAAGGGGAAAAAAAAAAAAAAATTAAATACGATTAAAAAGTGAAAATACATATGGCGAAAATGAAATCAACACGTTTGTTTGTCTTATCGGTTTTATGAAGAGTGCACAAAATAAATCATGTTAATTACTAAAAAAAAAAAAATAATAATAATAAATAAAATGAAATAGCAAAAGGGGCAACAATGAAGTCGGAATAATAAAATGGTGTTAAGCTGATAGCAACCAAGTCGCGGTATGGCAACACCGTAGAGGAAGTAAATCGCTAATGAGTAAATCCTCCCAAATTTTGCTTACGTAAAAAAAAGACAAAAATGTTTACTGGGCATATATGCATAAATGGTGTGTAAACAGGTACCTTCATTCGAGGACTCCCTATGAGTCACACTGAAGCAGGTGAACGTTGCACAAGGAAGCGGTTTTAACGTGAGCATAACATCACAATTCGGAAAGGGAAAATGGAGTAAGTGCTGAGAGAAGGAAAAAGCGGAGTAACACATGTATAGAGAAGGAAGGAGTTAACAAAATGAATTTATGAGTGGGTGAGGAGACAGGCTGTCAATCATGTGCGTGCCATTTATATCTGTGTATGTCTTAACGCGTCGTTCATCCTTCCGCACTCCCCCTAAGTTTCTAAAGCGCATCATTGTTTTCCGGCTCGTGGTAGCTCTCCAGACTTATCGAATCTATGAACTTGGTCTGATGCTTGCTCTTGGTGTACTTCTTAATTTGGTCATTGAGCCAGAGGTAAAATTCCTGGTTTGTGTTTAGCCGGTCGGCATAAATCGTGTGGTAATTTTTGCACGTCTTGATGATATTCGCGTACATATTTTTCACAATTTTTTTAATAAAATAAGTGACCATTTTTATTGGCGTGTACTTAAACTCATTTTCGAAATGAACGAATAGCTCAAGAACGGTGGATTTCCCATTATTCAGTGGGTATATTAAGAAGCACAAATTGGCTGCTCTTTGTCTGTCTATTTTGGGTGTGGGATCTGGCAACTGGCAATCAAAAAAGGTAACTTCTCTTTTTACTTTTCTGAATTTTAATGGGGTTTCCTTGACTTTTAATATTTCCTCGTTTTTATTTATGTTCATTTGTTCACACATGTTTTGGTAGAACTCGATGTCCTTTTTCAGCTCCGGGGGGCACATGCAGCAGAGGATTATACATCCGAGCTCTTCAAGTGTGTTGGCGCCTGGAGGGGGGAGGAAAAACGGAGTAGAAATAAAAATGGAAAATGCGTTTAGTGGAAGGCGGGGAGGTATAGAAGGAATGGAATGGAGCCGTAAACTCATCAAGCCGCTTAACCGCTTAACCGCTTAACCGATTAACCGATTAACCGATTAACCGCTAAACTGGTTATCCGCTTATCGGCTTGTTCGCCCTCGCGGTGCACTCACCCAGGCCGTACATCAGGGATTCCTTCTTCCCAATTATAGGGTACTCGTAGAGCTGCGCAATGAGGGCACTGGATTTAGACAAGCTTTTGATTTTTTCAGAGGATGTGAGAAAGGGAACCCAATGTGTGCTTAGCTCCGTTTCGCTGATAATAGACAGGATCATGCTGACGTCGTATGGAAGCTTTCCTCGTATATGCACAGAAATGTTATTGTCACTATCCACTCGATGCCACAAGTCCAAATATTTATCATTTTCTTTAATCCATCCTTCTTTGTTTTGTTTTATTTTCCTAAAGTTTTTAAAACGTCTTGAATATTTCTGAATAATTTTAACCATATGTCGGTTACTTCCTTTTGTGTTTAAGTCGGTTTCTTCTTTTTTAGAATTTTCCTTCGTCACTGAGGCTCTGTTGTTGCTGAGGTGGCTGGATCCGTTGCACTGGTGGTGATACACTTTATCCACAATCACTTGGCTCTCTCGTTTTCGTTCTTCCTCCTCGTCGTCCTGGTTCCTTACATTGGGATTGTCATCCCCTGGGCGCTCATTTGCGTTTTCTGCTTCTTCGCCTCGACCCCAATGTTGGCCCGGCTGTTCGTCCGAAGGTTCTTCCCCAATTTTAATTTCGCCCCTTTGTGCGCTTTTCTCATCATCAGCAATTTGCGCAATTTTCTCGTCATCACCTTGCGCATTTATCTCGTCATCAGCAATTTGCGCATTTATCTCGTCATCACCTTGAGCATTTATCTCGTCATCACCTTGAGCATTTATCTCGTCATCACCTTGAGCATTTATCTCGTCATCACCTTGCGCATTTATCTCGTCATCACCTTGCGCATTTATCTCGTCAACACTCTGTGCACTTTTCTCATCAGCAATTTTTGCACCGCTCACTTCGCCGTTCTGCTCACTGGACATATCGCCATCCAAGCTCATCCCCATAGCGGACAAGCCACAAGGGAGACCTTCGTCGGAGTTCGCAGCGGAATGTTCGCCGAAATGAACCGCGGAAGATTTTCTCTTCATGTTCAAATTTTCTTCCACGGTGTGCGATGTGTTGTTGTCCAAGCTGTGGGTCATCGTGTCAGAGGATACGCTGTTGTTCTTGTCCAGGGAAAAGTAGTATGAATAATCTTGCAGAACATTGGACATCTCATGCAAGCGGAAAAAATTTAAAAAATAAAAAATTATGTGGGCTTTTAATTTGTTGACATTATAACTGCAGTTCTTATCAGTACAGTTCTCCTCATAATAATTTGTTAACATCTGAACAGCTTCTTCATCGTTTATTTTTTTGAAATAGCTGATATAATGTTCTACGTACTTTTTTACGTGCAAGATTAATTTCTGCGCCCTGAATATTTTCTCGTCCGAAATGTACTCATCAATTTTTTGCGAGAAATTCTGTACTTGTATGAAGATGACATTTCTATCTATTTTGTCTCTATTGATGAGTGGGTATAGACTGACGGGAGCAGGATTGGTCCCATCAGCATGATCCTCCAAATTATTATTTTCATTTGTGTGTGTGGAAAATAAGGATGACGAAGCATTCATATTGTTCGCATTCCCGTAATGTGATTCCTCATTACCTTTGCTAATAATTCGTATATATTTTTTTTGTTTTTCTCCTTGCTCATTCTCCTCATTTTCCTTGTGCAGGTCGGTAGGGTCTTCTCCTGGTCCCTCTGGAAGTTCCCCTCCCATGGCGTCATTCCTCTTGTTCAGGCTGGCAGTGTTATGCACGTTGGGGATATTATCGTTTCCGCTCATGTGATTAGTATCGCCCCCCCCAGGGGTGTCCTCCCCCCCCTGGGTAGACTCGCACTGCTCATGTTCACCACGCTGATGGGAGGCACTCCAACAGAAGATACCGCCCGCCTTCTTGCTGTCCAACGAATTAACAGTCGAATAATCCTCCTTATGTTCACTACAAAAAAAGTTATTCCTATGACAAAAAGAATTAGGAGTTGCTACAAAATGATTTGGTGAAACAGTTAATTCGGAATGTGTGTCTTCCTCATTTACGTAGTCCCTCTTCTGCATGCAATTGAAATATTGGCAAAGTGTGATCCATGCGTCATGCATGTCGCACTGCTGAGTGTTGCCTCCTTCTTCCATCGTGTTATCATCATACGTGGACATGGTGATGTCCTCGTTTCCGTCAGGTGCTACCCCCCGGTAGTTTTTGCTTTCTGCGTGGACTATCTTGTTCTCACCGTCGCAGCTGTTTTCTAACTCTTTCGGTGCGCAGCTAGCATCGTGTGCTTCATCATTGAGGATGCGGTACCCTCCTTGTTCGTCGTAGTGATTATAGGCATGGAGATCATTAGGGTTGTAGGTGCGCCTACTACCCGGGTTATTATCTCCGCAACCTTCAGTATGGCTATTTTCGTTGTGGCTATTTTTTCTACTCTTTTTATTACATACATTTCTACCTTGTGCTATATCCGTCTTCGGAGCGTGTGCGCGTTTGTTCCCTCTCCTCTCACGTTTTTTTTTTTTTTTTTTTTTTAAATGTACACCTGGGTTTTGGCCAATTTCCCTTTTGACCTGCATTTCGGAAAACTCCGTTTTTTTTTTTTTTTTTTTCAGGTAGCTATTTAAAAGGACTTACCCTTTCACATGTATCTTTAGATTTTTTTTCTTATTACTTTTTTTTTTTTTTTTTTTTTTTTTTCTTCTTTTCCCCTCTGCGGCCTTATGCGTTTTTACTTCCTGCAAGTTCTACTATTGGGATGTTGCTCGGTAATGTAGAAGGCGTTGCATGCACCGCGGGGGGGAATGATATTCGAATGTGTAAAAAAAGTTGTTCCTTCTGTGAAGGTAATGTTTCTCGTTCTACTTTTGTTGGCGGTTATGTTTCCTTTCCTTGCCGTTACACATCTCCTCCTGTTCGCAGGAATTAGTTCAATCTAGATTGAAACTTTGGAACTGCTAGTTTTCGTTATACTTGGAAATCTTTTAATTTGTTCTATCCTTTTTTTTGTTTTCTTTTTTTTTAGTTATTTTTCTCTTTCCCCAGTGGTTACAAAAAAAAAAAATAATAAAAAATAATAATTCACTTTTTTTTTTTTTTTTTTTTTTTTTTTTTCACCGTGGTGTTTACCGTTTTACTTAACTGATCGACCCACCTGCGCGTGGTACCTGGTTCCACTGGAACCGGTGATTAGGAGTTTCAACTATGTTCTCTACCGGAAGTGGGCACCACTCGTTCGTGTTCTGTCGATTTTTCCTCCTACAATGTTGCGCTTACCGTTGCCACTTTATGTCAGTGTGTGTTGCGCGCAGGTGCGTCGCTCCGTGAAGTTCTGCTCGGTTCTGCTTGTCCTGCTCAGTTCTACTAAGCTTTACTCTGTTATGTTTCGTTCTATTTTGTTCTATTCCGCGTCGCTTCCTTCTTCCCTTCCGTTTCTTCCTTTTTTTTTTTTTTTTTTTTTTTTTTTTTTTTTGCTTCCTCTATACGGTACAAGTGTACTTTCCCTTTGGGCGATTCTACACACTTCGCATGTTGGTCGCACGTACTGTGCACATGTACCTCAAGTGTTAATCAAGACGGTGATGAAATATTTACTTGCAAAATAATAACATTTTTTTTTTTTTCTGCTTTCTACGTAACCTCTTAGAATAAATTTGATAATTTTTCCAAATTGCTGAAAATGCTATTTTTTCTTTCTTTCTTTTTCTTTTTTTTTTTTTCTTGGGGCGGGCGATGATCCAAGCTGTTTAGGTGGTGTTGCCTATTCTGCACTTTTTTCTTTGTGCCCCGTTGCGCGGTGGTTGGCTATGAGGTTGTTTTACACTGCTGTACTTTCTTTCTTTCTTTCTGTTTTTTTTTTTTTTTTTTTTTTTTTTTTTTGTTCCCATCTATTTTGCCCCCTTCGCCGTTTCGCGTAGGCAAATGTAGAGCGGCGTAATTCCTTTCACTTTTTTTAAAACACTTCCTTGCATAAAGGGAAAAGGAGGTGTGGTTTTTGGACCCCTCCGTTTTCCTCCCTCATAAAATACCCCCTTACTGCGTGCAGTGATCACACAGGACAAGCTATATTGTCGCGTTAGTTCAGTTTGGTTAGTTTCGTCGGTTCGGATTTGCCTGACCTCGTGTTGCTTCGCTTTGCATTACTTTTTATCATGTGAAGCCACCCGTGGTGCCAGGATCAAAATGAGGCTACCCTCACTTTCTAATTTGGAGCTTCTCCTAGAGTAGCGGAATTAAGAGCTTTTAGGATATTAGACCCAAGTGGTGCAAATCTACATATATATATATATATGTGGGGGGGGTGGTTGTGGTGGTGGGGGGTAGGGACAATACATAATGGAAGGATGCATAATTAGGTGGTTGTTCTATTTTCTCATGTCATTTGGGGTAATAGAGGCCCATTATTAATAACTTCGAAGAGGAGCTATTATTTGGGGTACTCAATGAAGTACGCACCCGGAAGGAGAATTGCTTTTCCGCTTAGTTTTGGAACTTGTTCCTAAATGGCTAACATAATTATGGTTGATGGGAGCAGCGGGAATTCTTATTTAGACTGGTACTTGGTTGCGCATGATAGGAAAATGCCTTTGTCCTTGTGCTCAAGATGGGGCTACTAACACAAAGGCTTCCGCAACTCGTATTTCTCTTTTTTACCAAGGAGAACAATTTTTCAATCGTTGCAAGGAGTTAAGTAAAGGAGTAAAGAATCTACAGGGTGAGAAAAACAAAATGGATGCACAATACGAACGAGCAAGTGAAAAGGAGGTAACAGAAGGTATCAAAGTTCCCAGTTTGGGCGTAAAGATGCGAGAAAAAAAAAAATATTGGGAATCTCCCCTCTTCGAACATATCCTCAGAGTTAAAAAAAGAAAAGAAAAGAATCGGTTGGGGGAAAAAAATATAACGATGTCGTTTTGTCACGCAGGTGAATTACACGGATGTGCATAAGCATAGACATGTGTGTATACCTCCCAGGTGGAGTCTCACGTGCAGGAAATACCCACCGCGTTACACGCGCATGATTTTCCGCTTAGACAGTTTCCCCTTTGGCGTAAATACCCGTATGTTGGGCGCTTCCCCCCCCCAAAAAAAAAAAAAAAAAAGAAAGGAAGGAAGAAAGAAAAGGAGAAAAAAATTGACTATGCACCAGTATCACAAAAACATTGACAGAAAAAAAAAAAATTCTTTACTTCCCCACAGAGGAAATAAAACAAAGCATTAATTTAGTGCACATGCACAATGCAGTAGGGTAATTAAAAAAAAAAAAAAAGAAAGAAAAAAAAAAATAGGATATCACTTAAGTCCAAATATAATTAATAAACCATTTTGTTCATTTTTTTTTTTTTGTCCACCCAAAATGAAAAATGTTTTTTCCATTTGCAAAAAAAGCCTCGAAGTTTTTCCCTTTATGCCATTCCTATGTTCCTACCCTTGTGTGTACGTATTAGAGGGGGGAGTATCCTCTCTATTTGTGTCTTTACGCATCAGGGTTTCCCCCACGAGGAAGCAGTAACAACGCGGTTCCTTGCATAAACATGAACGTTTGTCCATCTATGCCTACATAAGTACTTCTAAGGAGACCCTTTAACACATCGCAGCATTTGAGTTGAAACTGATAAACGGAGAAAAGCTCTCTAAGTAGTTCTATGTATATGGTGTAAATGCCAAAATGACTGGGGGCGCGGAAGACATTTTCCTGGATTTGCAAAAATATACAGGGAATTGGTGTCCACTTGTGCTAAACTTTCTACTCTACTCTTGTACATTTTTATTTGTTGTTGTTGGAAAGGCGCAAATGTCCCATGGTCCTTCCAGTTTGCTAAAGGAGGGTGGGGTGGGGTGGGGAAATGGAAGTCGCGGCCAAGTGGCACATCAGTTCAGTGAACATTTTCCTCAACTTTTCTGTTCACGCCCATTGGAATGCCCATTGGAATGCCCATTGGAATGCCCATTGGAATGCCCATTGGAATGCCCCTGTCCCAACATGAAGGCGTGTGCGTGTGTGCAACCTTTTATAAGGGGGAATGATCTCGTACATGAATATGAACGCATATATACGTATGCATTTCCCCCCTGGTACTTACGTTTTCAAATTGTGCTTCCTCAGGAAAAAGGCGGGAATGACAAAAATGAGGAATATGTGCCTACACAGGGGAGAAAGGAATAAAATTAGCCATGGATTTCTCAAGTGAGAATAGCTTTTTCAATCGTACTTACGCAGGAGGTACATGAGCACATATAACCATCTACTTCCCACATGCACACAAAATAATAACATATGTGTGTTGAAAATTTTTTTTTCAACATGTAAGAAAATGCACTGCATGAGAAACTCACCCAAGTAAGTTTAAGTAGAACAGTATGGAGGAAATGCTTCTTATGCAGAGGGATAAAATTAAGAACATCAAAGGGAACAAGACGTAGTTGTAGTATCTTATATTTTTTAGCTAAATGTGGGAAAGAATAACGGGATAGTCATATGAACCCATCTGTGAATGGAAGTTAGCACAGGGCAACTTCACAGTGTCGTTTCATTTTAGCGGTTAGATGATTGGATTCCTTACGGCTATGGTTTGAACGATGAAGGGCGCGTAGAAAAAAAGTCTAAGTTATGCAGGGGGGGGAAGGGGGTGCAAAATAAAGTATGTACCGTTTGTCCTGTTCTGACGTAGGCATATAGAACCGTGCGAGCGGAGGGAGGTACTTCGTTGGTGAATTTTGTTCACCTCACGCGAGTGGGTCATACCACATTGTATCGTTAACTCTTGTGCTCATTCTTATAAATAACGAACGAGAACGATGACCAAATGGTGTCGTGGAAAAACTCCTTGTTGTCTTACATGGAGGAAAAAAAGAGGAAGGAAAATACCTACAAAGGAAAGTAAAAGGGAATTTTTATCGGTATAAATGATGCATAAAGGGGATCTCTCTCCTTGTACCCTTAATATGCGCCAAAAAAAAAAAAAAAAAAAAAAAAAAAAAAAAAAAAAAATAACTATGATTGGTCCATTCCTTCACAAATATTACCTGCACGATGGATTCGAGGCGGGATCCCAGTATGACGCTTGCGATGACGGCACAACTTAAGGAAGTCGAATCGAATATATCTATATTTTCGTTTTTCCTAACATCGTTAAAGGGGAAAAAAAGAAGAAGAAAGAAAAAGCAACTTAAGATGTGATTTCGCTAACAACACTCAAATGTACCCACGTAGATGCATACATATCTACGCCACCCAGTATGCATGCATAACAAATAGCGCACTTTCTGCTTACTCGTATATAAATCCGTAGTTGTGAAACATAAGATGAATTAGTAGCAGCACTTGAGTTCGTAAAGAGGAAGGGAGGGGGGGGGGAAATATGACACATGCTTAACGCATATGAAAAAGGTAATAAATTCTTATAATATAAGATCTACATAAGCATGATGCATTCAAATACAAATGCTCATTTACGTATTGAAACCAAGTACACCGTGTTGTCGCTGTGTGTTTGGGTTAGGCTAATTAACACGGGGGATAGAATCTTCCGGGGGGGGAGGGAAAAAAAAAAAAAAAAAAACACATAATGCACGAATGTGTGTGAAGGAAATCAAAAGGTAAATCTATGAAGTAGTGAAAAAAAAATATATATATTACCCATATAATTCCAATAATAATTATGGTGTCTAAAATATTCTTAAAAGAGTCTATAAAGGTGTAAGGGGAAAATATATATATATATATATATATATATCCTTATTCGTTTTTTTCTTAACTTATTAGTCTTCATTTTTTTTTTTTTTTTTTTCTTTCATCTTACAGTTTATCGATTTATGATCTTGGTAAATGAGCACCTCCTTAAGTATTATAATGGTGATGTTGGCTGCGTATATTAGCCTGTGAGAGGGCGGTGGAAAGCAAATTGGACGTGTTGCTGAGTTGTTGTATCGGCCCATCTGCTCATCTGCCAATTTCCAGAAGGAGGCCTACCTGTTGGACGCTATATTTTTGTCGATGTAATGATACGCCAGCAGGAGAAGCAGCACGACGATTATTTGATGATTCACACACAACATGCTGTGGCAGACATGGGAATACTTGTACTTGATCCCAACTGAGAGGTGGAGGAGGAAAAAGGATGCGAAAAGACCAACAAAGTGAAAAAAGCAATGAGACAGAAAAAAACAGGGAAGTGTTAAACAGAATGACGCGAAAAGAAGGGTGACATGAGCTCGGTCAATACGTTCTTATTCCCTTTCACGTTGGGACACATCGAAGTGACTCCTTTTACGGGGATGCTTTAATTTTTGCTTACAGTTCGTCAAGAGGGAGCTCATAAAACTGCTGTGCACATAGTTGTCCTGGTACCCTTGGTCTTCATACAGTATTTTTCGCCATTTCTTTTTCCGCTTCATGAAAAAAGGAATAACCACACACGTGCTTGTTTATATTTTTACTTATGCGTTCACCTACCCGGTGTGCCATTACACCCCATGGGCGAAGACAAAAATGTATAGCTCTCTTCACAACTAATTAACTCTTAATTGTGTAGCGCTCTAATAGCCTTTCGATCTTTTTTTTTTTTTTTTTTTTTTTTTTTTTTTTAATTTTATTCCATCTAAGAAAAGTGACATTTACCGTTCCACTTTTGGTAGTCCCATCCATTATGTGACCCATTCATAAAAGATATGAAATTTCTTTTTTTTTTTTTTTTTTTTATAAAATATTGCTTGTTCATGTAAAAAGAGGAAAAAAAACTGACCTGTCCATGACCTTCTATGTACAGTTTGATGCATCCCCATACACACGCACAATAAATTTAAACACCCGAATGTTGTGAAATTCTCAAATTGGGGTTAAGAAGATGGTGAAATGTGTTAAAAAATGAATGGCATGTGGGTGAGTGTAATTTTTTCCAAAAAATATGGGTAAAAGAGGTTTCCATGGAGTTTCTTAACTCCAGTTATAAATGAAAAATCATAATTAGGGGGGAATTATCCAAGAAAAAAGAGCAAACTAGCTATTTTTTTTTTTTTTTTTTTTTTTTTTTTATTGCCTATATTCGTACATAAAATTACTCACTAAAAGGATGCTTTCACAATTGTGCGTTAATTTTTTCATTGTGCCTACGTACACATTTTCGCTTGCTTGTTCCTACATGGGGGAGGTTTTTTCAGTCTCCCTTTTTGGACCAGTGCACAGCAGATGAAACAGAAACAAAACAGTCGAAACATATTTGTTCCCGATTACATAAAATAGGGGAAAAGAACGAAGTAATGTGCCTAATGATGTAACCACCCCAATGGTCATACACTTCATAGGTAACTCTTTTCCCTTTTAAATATAGCACGTTATGCACACACACATTTGTGGTTCAAAAAGGAACTGCAAAACAGCAGTGTATAAATAGGAAATGGTGACATAAAAAGAAACAAATGGTAATTTCCCCCCTCCCCAATATATGATCATGTTTCTTTGTTCAGTTCTGGAGGGGGGGGGCAGACAAACATGTACCACATTCGCTTAAAAAAATGTATCCTTCCTGTGTTGCAGCTTTAATTGGGTGCCTCAAAAATGGGGACTAAATAAATACTTTTATCATCACTAAATTGCCCCTAACGCAGACACAAACTTTTAGGGGAAAAAAAAATTCGACCGTATACGGGGTTATTACACCGTTCCTTTTTTAAGACTTTTTTTTTTTTTTTCATGTCGTTGAATGGGGGCATCCTCCAAATGTCTATAATGGATCAGAGGTTTTCCTTCCCGTTGGAATTACCCCCTTCGAGAACACATGAAAAGGGGCTAATTTGTTTGCCAAAACGTGGGTGTTAGTTAGCCCGTTGCGGAATGAAGTAAAGGTGGGCTCTGAGGGGAGGTCACCGTAACTCCTTTCATTTGTGTGTGTATTCGCATATGTTGCATATCACGCAGCATGTATGGAATCGCATATCGCATTCGCCTTTCTTCGGCTCTCCCTCTCCCGCTTTCCAAGGCAATAGGTACATGATCCACCGATTTCTCCCACTCTTGATGCCCACGCCTTTTTCCCCTATTTTGCGCAAGCCCACTTGTGCATTAATTTTTTTTTTTTTTTTTTTTATGGAGACAAAATTTTTGCTGTTTCTTCTCCAATGGTACTCGATTAATAGGCATTAAAAATTTCCAAAAGGGAATTGAAATTGCTCGTGCTTCTTGAACCTTAATATAAAAGAGGGCGAAAGAAAAAATCGCACCAATTGTGTGGCCATTGAAGAGGGTCAGTGTGGAGGAGCACGCCAAAGGAGCCATGCAGCTAAAGAGCAAAACGGCTAAACCACCAAACAGCCAATTGGCTAAGTAGCAAAGTTATAAACGCTTCGCACGAAGTGGTTCAAGGCCCACATGAGTGGCCAAAGAGAAAAAAGGAACTATTTTTATTTGTAATGATTCCCCTCGAAGGGCACACTTAGAGTATTTACCCCTTCACTGGAGCATAGCAGAAGCCATTGCAAGCAGGCATTTGGCCCCTTAATCGGAAGGAACCCCCCCCTAAGCGCACATTTGTGTCCATGACCATTCCATGCTTGTGTTCCCCACAGTGATGTGCCTGGTGAAAAATGTGTGCATCTTCCACACGACTTTCGAGTAACTGAGGTGTAAATCTGTTCGTGTATCGAAGTGGTGCAGATTCGGGCGTGCGCAGATAAGACGCAGATAGGTACACCCTGTACGCACCCTCATTGATATATTCCACCCCTCTTCCTTCTTGTCTGATCACTCAACCGGAGAGAGCAACATGATCGTGCGAAAGAGATCCATCAACGGCACGCCAGTCGAAAAGGGAAGGATGAACGAGAAGAAACTCCAAAACATCACGATAAAGAACTACGAAATCAACAGCAATGGAAAGAAGAAATACTTCTTCGATTATTACGGGTGCATATACCCATTTAATATGCCCATAAGTTTATACAAGTACCCCCCCATTTTTGGATACTGCAGTTTAAGTGACTTCCAAGAAATAGGGGCAAAGCGTCTGGCCCTGTTGCAGTTCTTGGACACCTGTACCATCAGCGGGGAGGAGGAAAAGGATACATATAACAACTTAAAAGGGAAGATGGACAAAGATGCCCTAACGAATAACTACAACGATAATAAAAATAAACAAATCAGACAAAAAATATTCGAATATAAATTTGGAATTCAGTCGATGAAAAATTACAGCAAGGAAGAAATGGAAAATATAATCATGACAGATCTCTTATCCCACTATATCTTAAGAATAGCTTTTGCAAAGGATAAAGAAAAACAACAGTGGTTTTTAAAGCAAGAATTAAAATTATTTATATTCCGTTTAAATGAATTAAAAAATATTAATGTGTTGAATTCACATAATCTTGGAGAGAGTGAACGAGGATTAATTCATTTGTTAAATAGAGAAAATTTAAATTATGAATTTTTGTCTAAACCAATGATATCATCCTTTGGGGTGAAGGATGAAGCGTGGGAAAAATATACATCCTTCATCCCTAATAGAGATACCATCGAAAAGGTATTTAAAATTCCCTTCTTTCCAGATGCTTACTTTTTAGTGAAGGATCATAAGGTGTGTGTAGATAAAGCGATTGCATACGTTCCAGATATATACCTGGACGTTATTCTAGTTACTCAGTTCAAAATAACCATTAAGGAATCCTTTAAGTATTTAGATCAAAATGAAAAACTGCTACTTAATGTTCAAAATGACAGCAGAATATCTTCCTTCCTGACGGCGTTGCCAAAAGCATATGTGGCAAAGGACTACAGACAGAATTATGAACACACACAGGAAACCAGACTAATGCCACAAAATCTGTATAATGTTTATAAGCAGTCCTTTCCCCCTTGTATGCGTAGAATCTTTGTTAATTTTTTAAAAGAAAAACATCTGAAACATTGGGCAAGGCAACAGTTGTGGCTATTCTTAAAAGGGGCGGGCATGACACTGGAAGAAAATATACACTCGAATCGATCCATATGGTTACAAGCAGACAAATTCGATAAGGAGCATAGATATACTATACGCTATATGTATGGGAAAGAGGGTAAAAAAACAGATTTTAGCCCCTATAATTGCTCCAGTATTATAAATAACTTTCCTATTCCTTCAAGTGGAGACACTCATGGGTGCCCTTTTAAGAATTTTGACGAGGCTCACTTGAAAAGTTTGCTCTTTTTCTTTGGGCTGACTGATGGTCAGATAAAAAATATCATGCCTTTCAAAATGAACAATGAATACCAGATGGCTTGCGTGAAGTTTTTCATGGAAACGCACCCCGGCTCGTCTGCCGATGGGGTCGGGAACCACCCCAACTCGTACTACATCGAGAGTAGGAAGTAAGCGCGCGGAGAGGACGGGGACGAGCCACAAGTCGCTCATCGCCTTGATTACCCCCACGCTTACATGTGTGCGCCTAATCGGTTCGCAGTTGCTTCACGGATAACCTACTGCACCGCCAATCTGCTTGGTCGAGAATCTGTTTGGTCGCTTCATTCGCACGTTCATTTTTCCCCCACGCAGGTACTACAAATCGAAGGCAACGAACGGGACAAGCGAAGCGGGTGCGCAAAAGGCGAGCGCCAGCTGAATCCCCCCCATCACCCCCACACAGGTATACATTATACACGGAATCACTTTCATATGGGGCTACTATTTTCGCGAGGTCCAAACGCACCACGATCGCCCGAGGCACTACGGTGGAGTCGTAGCGCTGTGCCGTTAACTCTATGGAGTCGTCTGATGCGTGAACCAGTGGAAAAAGAGACAAGCGTAGAACGTGTAATCTTGTGCATGCTGAAAAAAAAAAATGGAGCACGTGCAATCCAGTTATTAAAGTGTGCCCCCTATGTCTTTTTTTTTATGTGTGCGTTTTTGGTCCCTGTGGCGGTGCATCCCCAATAGGAAGCAACAAAGTAACGTTCCTTCGTTGGAAAATAAAATTTTCGACAATTCATTGAGGGGTCTCCTGTAGCAGTTGGCTAATTTGGTTTAATAACTGACGAAGCATTTGCACTTGCAAATTGTTCGATTGGTCAGATTTTCCATTTTGCTGTAGAGTTTCTTCCTGCCCGTCCTTCAAAGAAGCAGCCTTTTTCGAATGAGCCACTTGAGTGTTATCATCATAGGAGTTTGGCACATGTTCATAATTATTTAAAATTTTCTGGATGAAAAATTTGCACACTTGAAAAATTTCTTTGGAGGATGAACTGTGAGCATCCAAATCACAACAACCAACCCCATGCTGACATGCATCAATGAGCTTTTGATTAAAAGTGATCCTACCCGCATAGTCTACATTCATGTCTACACACATTTTATCGACAGTGTAATTGTTAACAAAAACGGACTGGTACATATTTTCTACTATTCCTAAAATGGGTATGCTGGTTTTTTTGCAAAATTCAATTTCCTTCTTAACGTCACAAATGGATAAAATGTGTGGAGTGGTAACTATTATGCATCCATCTAAATTATTTTTTAAATATGAGCAGATGGTAAGGTGTTCATCACTTGTTCCTGGGGGGGTGTCTATAATTAAAAAGTCCAAACTCTTCCAGTATACATCACATAGGAATTGTTTAATTAATCCATTTTTTTTTGGACCCCTCCAAATAACTGGATCATCAAAATTTGGCAGTAAATATCCGACAGACATGATGGACAAATTATTTTTATAAATGGGAACCCATCCATTCATGCTATAGTTAACATCACAGTTCACGGTTTGTGTTAGGACTGGGATGGACGGTCCACATATATCAATGTCGAGAAGACCTACATCGTAATTTAGGTAAGATAATGAAAAGGCTAACTGTGTTGCTACCGTCGACTTTCCGACTCCTCCTTTTCCAGATAAAATTAAAATTTTATATTTTACATTTTTTAAATTTTCTTGGACTTGATTAAAAATTTGATTTTTTTCCTTCTCCTTTTCTTTCTTCAATTCTGGATCGTTGCAAATTCTTTGGTTGGGGCACCCTTCGCAGATTTTCGACTTCCCTGCTTGTTCGTTCTCCATGCCCGGGCACCCTTCCGGGATGTCTTGTCCTTCACCACCATCATCACGACCACCACTCTGTACATCGCTATTGCGGTGCTTTCTGCCATCTTTTGCGTGACGCCCACACTTTCTCATTTTCCACTTGGCTATGGCTCTCTCCACCGTGCACATCAAACATCTTTGCACTTCCCTCCTGTTCGCGAATAGATAGCTTATCGACAATCCAGCCAATGACCCAATCAGTATGGGGATGGCATTTCTCCTCGTGTACGCATACATCTAGGCCCACCTAGTTCCTCTTCCTCAATGTATATTTTCTTTCGTTTGGCGTATGAAGCAGTCATACATGCGAAGGGAGGGGATAATTTGTGCGACTGAACGTTTGTAGAACCCCTCCCCCTGTGCTTATGAACAGATGAATGGGCAACACTTTGATAAACGCTTAAACATATGTGTTAAAGCTACACTCTACTCGAAAAAAAAAAAAAAAAAAAAAAAAAGTTTTCAATTTTATTCCTGAGAGGAGAAAATGCAACTGTAGGGGAAGGGCCGTATCGTTTTTTTTTTTTTTTTTTTTTTTATTTCTTTTTTTTTTGTCAAAAATTGCCAAATTATTTGCCACATGCGCAGAATGCACGTATCAATTTGGTAAGGGGCTCATGGGGCACTATCTCCCTTCCTAGGGGCACATACACCCAAAAAAAGAAAGAAAGAAAAAAAAAAAAAAAAATGACAAAGGAACAGATATATTGATGCAACTTCCCAATCTTTTTGTGCAATATATTACGCATCCATGGACAGTTGGTAATTTTCTCCCAATAGGGGAAAGAGTTTCCCTCTGTGTTCCTCCCTTATTGATGTTGTGGTGATCTGGTTACATAGGGACAGGGGCGTCAGGAACTGAATTTTTCCACTAGGAAAATATGCTCTTCCAGATGGGCATTCCCCCTTTAAGGAGATTTGTCGCAACCCATTTGAGTGTTAAAGGATTGTAAGTGTTTTTTTTTTTTTAAAAAAGGTTAGGACGGGGAAGGGGAAAGCACACAAATGCAAACGTGGAGGGAGCGAAGCGGATGAAAAAAGGGTAAACAACAAAAATGAGAATGAAAATAAGTACATGTGTAGCAATAGCTGGTGGGTAGCCTAACAAACTTGAGGCACTCCTTACTCAACGGAAACAAAACTATGCAGTCAAGATACGAGCGGTGGGGAAGTCACAAATTGGAAAATCCAAACATAAACGCTACTTCGACGTGGTCGGTCCTCCCTATATGGGATAGAACCATGTAGTGTGACTGCCGGGAAAGAGCCTCATTATTCATGGGGGTTAAAAAAAAAAAAAAAAAAAAAAAAAAAGTTTTAAAAAAGAGGTTCCCTCTGCAAAGACCTAGAAGAGAAGCTTTCCTTGCAAACTCAGACGCTCCAGGATACTGTCCCCACACTCCAGATAGTCTGCCCGTGTGATTTGATAATTTTGATAATCGAACATCTCCAAAAATAGGTGAGCCCCCGAGTAGATGGCATATTTTTGCAGCATCCTTCTCCGCACAGAATGTACATTGATACAAACGTTGCTGTAAAAATTTTTCCTTTTTACAAAGTCATACAATTCATTTTGTAATCTTTCACGAAAACCTCTGATGATGCTGGATCCCCCCGTGAGGTAAATATTTTCAAAGAGTTCCTTCCTAGTATCGATGGGGCACCTTTGAATGGTGTCGTAAATTACACAGGGGAGGGTGTTCTCTGTGAGGGTGGAGCTTAGACTTCCTTTCCAACTGGGGGAGGACTCCCTTATAGTGGAGTTGGGAATCCAAGAGGGAGACCCACTCAAAAGAAACCCCCTGTCTACATGGTACATATGTAGCTGTTTGTACGATTCCGTTTTTAAGTAATTTCCCAAACGACATGGAGAGAAAAATATTTCAGTGGAAGTTACAGCTGAGGAGGAGATTTTATTAAAGTGTAACTGGAATGGGCTAACTAAATAATTTTTTGGAGTTTGATTGTAAAGTAGAGAAAGATAACCACAGTCTTCTTTACTTTTTGGAGTGAATACCCTTTTCTCCTTTGCAATTTTTGCAGCCTCCATTGATATATCCTTTTGGTAATTTTTATTCTTTTTCATTTCGTCGAAAATTTGATTGTCTATGTCGTACCCCCCAATGTGGTAGGTGCTTGTCAGATCGGGCAATGGGATTCCATTTATCACAGGTGTGCAGGTCGTCTTAGTACTTCCCACATTTACTAGGATAGCTGTAAAATTGTACAAGTTTAAATCGTGTAAATTTGAAAGGCACTCCTGCGGGTAGGGTTCCCCCCCTACTATTTTTCCCCTCGGTACGTGAAGTACCCCTTTGTCTTTTTCTCCTCCCGTTCCGACGCTTTCATCGGCGCCATAGTCGCAATTAGTAGATGAATCCTTCTGATCATCTTTATAAAGTAGAACATCACGCCCCTGTTGCATCTCCTGCCTTTCCTTTGCCATATTTTGCAAAATGATGAGGGAAGAGAGAAAGGAAGGCTCCCTAAATGTTACACTCTGCACTTGGAATGTGTCAAATAGAATATCCCCGAGGGTGGAAAAATCATTCGTATCATTTATACTAGAAAAGGGAATGAACAAATCCTTGTCTTTTAAATTTATTTTGTAAAAATTGCTGAAGCAGTGGAAAAGGCACTCTTCTATGATGTCGTAGTTTTTATATGGAGGATGTGAATAGCCCAGTTCCTTCCATGGTTCAATAACTTCCACTTGGGGTACCCTCAAGCTTTCCAATTTGTAGTCGTACTTATTTATCAGTCCAACTTTGAAGGAATAATTTCCCAGAGACAACAAGACGATATTATTTTCTATGGGCAGATAATTGTTCAACTTTTGGATGTCGCTACATGTGGTATTTGAGAAGCTACTAAAGCTTATTCGTTTGTGGAGTTTTTTTTTTTTTTCGCTTGACGCAGGGGAATTGCTTAAATTGACGTATGGCCCAAGTGGGTCCTTCAGCTTCAGGTACAGGCTCTCCGTTATGGGGCTGTAGGTAGAAGTTTTCCGTCCCTGAGCCTGCCCCTTCATCGGGATAGCGTCAATACACAGTTAGTAGAGTCTGCCAAATCGGCTGAGGTGGAAGAAAGGATAGCTTGTATAAACTTTGGAATTTTTTCTCAACTACCTTGGTCTATCGAACGGGAGTTGCGTTCAGTTGCACACACCTGGTAGGCATCCCTCTGCGATGTGAACACTTCGGCCCTTTCGTTTTTCCCTTGATTAGTATGTTTATCTCGCATTGTGCTTATTCCGAGCAGGTGCTGTTGGTCAAGTAATAGGTCTTTTTAGAAACTTTTTTTTTTTTTTTTTCTTTTGCCGTTCCCTTTTACCTCCACCGGTACGAATTTATCCACTCAAGTCCCATACAGCCACACCAGCCAAGCGTCTTCTTCATTCATTCAAAGAGGACGCGACATAAGCAAAAAAAAAAAAATAAAATAATATAATATAATGTAGACTTACTATAACGAACAGGTGCGCATGTCCGATTCGGAAAAAGTAAATCTGCAAAATTATATATACTTATGTTTATGTTTAAATTTACTTTTATGTGTTTCTTTTTTTTAATTAAAAGGAGCTTTCTTTGTATAGGGAGAAAATCAAAATTGGACGGAAGCAACTTTTCATGTGTAAAAAATCGCGGAAAAAAAAAAAAGGACAAAAAAAAAAAAAAAAAAAAAAAAAGTGACGAAAAAATGTGACGGAAAAATGTGGCGGAAAAATGCTCGTAATTGAAAAAGAAATGAACCGAAAATCACATAATCCTGCAACACTGTTTCCTTTTCAGTTTCTTGCTTTGCTTAAATAACTGCTTCGTCGTAGCTGAGAAGAAAGAAAAAAAAATTCGTGTGCGTGGATAGGACAAATGAAGCGCTTAAAGTTAAAGAACTAGCTACATGGACTAGGCGCGCAATGAGAAAATATGCAGATGATCATAGCCTGAAAGATATAGGCCCCCTTTTCTAAGGGGGAGAATAACGATGTGGTGAATTTACTCGAAAGATCCTTGCTCTTGTCGACGAGGACATCCAAATTTTCCCTGTTCCTGATGAGTGCGTCCATAGTTGTTCTCACTTTTTCCTACGCAATAGCGGAAAGGAGTAAGAGGCGAAAAAAAAAATAATAATAAAAGAAAAATGTACATTGTGTGCATTCTTCATGGCGCCTCAAATGATCAAGAATTAGTCGAGATGTTGGGTTCTCCCTTTTTCGAAATTCGCATTGAACACACATAAGATAAAACGAAAAGGAGAATGCTTATGTCTGCTAGGCCATTCAAAAAGTGGCCCAAGCAGGTATGCGCTCCCCAAATGCATCTCTTTCATGCTTACAATGTTCTCGCTAATTTTCATGTTTGTGTGGGCTATGGCATCACATGTCAGTGGGTCCTGAGTGGGAAAGAAGATCATCGGACCAGTGTTGATTCCTCTTCATGCACACAGTTCATACGCCTTCGTGGAAAACGAGTTAACTGTGCACATGTTTGGGAAGGAACTATTCCTTTTTTTTTTTGAGGGGGGGGAAACGTTCTCATTATGACTCACCTTATACTTGGACAGATATGAATTCAAATTGAAATCAATTTTATTGTCCTGCTTTACCTCCGACCACACATCTTTCGGAATGGTGCGAATAAAGTCCATGTAAATTTCGTTAATCATGTAAAAGGCCACTCTGGGGGAAAAAAAAAAGAAAAAAAAAAAAGGGAGGGAGGGCATGGAGCAACTCCTATTTTTTTGCATAAAGGGCGAAGATGGAAGGAGCGTATTTTTTGGCTTAGAAGACAAAAAAAAAAGAAAAAAAAAGAAAAAAAAAGGAGAAAGGTCTTTCACTCCTGTTATGCCCCCCTTAACGAATTGCCACGAACAAAATGAAAAAGAAGGGGGGAAAAAGTACCTCTCTGGGTAATCATCTGTGGCTATTACAAGGGGGCAGATATTATCCGAGAATTTGAATGCAAAGACCGTGTTGCTTTCATGTGTAATGATTTCCTTGGTGTTGTATTCGATCTGCGCGGAAGGAGGTAATGGCAAAAGGGTTATCGGAGCAAAGGCACACATATTGTGCACTTTATAATCCATCGTAGTGGGTGGTACGCAGGCATGTCAATAGGTGCGAAGGCAATATCGCCGTCTTTGCCAACCCTTGACGGAACCGTCCTCGCTACAAAGAAAGCGGCTTCTTTAAAGGCCTTCTTTTTGATAAAAGAATATCTGCATAATGGGAAGTCGGAGTTGCGATGATGGTGATTCTGGTGCGAACAAATAATAAAGGGAATCACGTGCAGAGAATGGGGTAGCCAAGTGTGTAGGGGGAAACACAACTACTCATATATGCACTACACGGAAAAATGCGGGTTCCCATGAGATGCCCATTTGGGGAGCTACTTCACGTGAGTGAAATTATGTTCATGTAACGAGCATCATTTTAAATTGTGCCATTTAAACTGTTCCATTTAAAGTGCGCAGTTTAATGGGGTCCCTTTAAAGGGGACCACTTTCCCTCTCTTCCTAACGCATTCAAATCGGTGGCGGAACAAAGGAAAATAATATCATCTACATGTCTTGTCAAAATAATGGCTAGTAAATTCATCTTTATTTGGAAGGATGAAAAAGGCAGGTTTAAAAAGGGGCCGACACGGGGGGCATTATATCACTTTCGAATTACGCTTGTTCTTGTGCGTATAAACATATGTACACACAACGTACAAGATGTATATATAATGTACATGTGTGGGGCACGATTAGCACATGGAGAAAACGAGGAAAGCTCTTTTATGTGAATAATTTGACAAGAGTAAATTAACAAAATTTGCATGTGTACTGTACACTCGTTGCTAATTCAGAGGTTAAAAAAAATATACAGTTTGTCACGGATGGTGTGCATTCAAATGTGCGGAGACACGCAGGGGGGAAAGCGCGTCGCACAGAATAATTTCCACAGATCGGGGAATCGAAATATACGTAAATATATCAAATGATGAGATTATCTTTTAAAGGAGTTATGTCCCGAACTGGCCGATTAAAGCGAGGGCGACGAAGCGAAACGATGCAATCTTTTTTTTTTTTTTTTTTTTTTTTTTTTTTTTTTTTTTTTAAACATCTCTAAAGAGTAAGAGGTTAAAGAATAAAAGGTTAAAGAGTGAAAGGTTAAAGAGTGAAAGGTTAAAGAGTAAAAGGTTAAAGAGTAAAATGTTAAAATAAAAGGTTAAAAGAATAAAAGAGTAAAAAAAATAAAAAACAAAATTCACTTTTGTGTATTAACTTTTCCCCCAAAAGAGATAGTTAAAAATGCTGACATTTAAAAAAAAATGAATGAACAATAAGAATATATATATCTGCAGAGCGGGTAACCATTTGTATATTATGATAATATAAATGCCAAAAAATAAGAGCCCCCTCGCCCCCCTGAAAATTTAAGCAAAAGGGGAAACTACACACTGTAATTCTCTTCACACAGAATGACACCAATTTTCTGCCTCACATTTTAGCAACTTTATTTGCCAACAAAAATGAGTAACGTCGTGCACACTTCAATTTTCTATAACAATGGCACTTGCTTCCACAGCATTGGATTTTTATTTTATTATTTTATTTTATTTTTTTTTTTTGTGCCTCTTTAGTTGACTATTAAATTTGTTCTAGGGGCATTATATATAAATATATTATGTACGTATTATATACATATTTATTTTCCCGTTCTTTTCCTGTTTTTTCCCTTTTTTTTTTTTTTTTTTTTTTTGTTTTTGTTCTTTTCCGTTTTTCAATTTCGTTCCCTTTGTTTTCCGTTTTTTTTATATATTTAAAAAAAAAAATAACTGGTATTGCCAGATGAATTTCATTTGCTACCATATATATTAAATAAGTGTGGGGGAAATCAGCTTGGAAAATGCCCTGCATGGCGTTGGAGTAACTTTTGTTTTTTCACCCAAGCAAGGAAAAGAAAGCCTGTTGGCATCCTGGGAATGCCACTTGGCAACTAAGCCATACGTTGGCTTTGTCATCCCTTTTTGCAGCCTTGCACACTGACAACACATACTGCACATTGACCAAGCCCTTTGTACATTATCGCAACCGTTGCTTGCAATATATCCCAAGCTGTGGCAGAGGCACCCCCGCAGGAGGTTGAAGAATTCCTCTTTTTTGGCGCTCCAAACGAGGATGGGCACAACTCTCTGATCATTTCGTTTTCTGCGCACTTGATTGAAGCCATTGCGAGCGCATGGCTTGACAGAACGAGGGGAATTCTCTTATCTTCGTTGTCACTCTTGAGTTCGTTTTATCACTCGTGGACCTGTTCTATTGCACGGGTGTTGTTTTTTCCATTTCGGGCGGCCCTCTTGACGGTGCTCGAGTACACGGAAAATGCCCCTGCAAAATGGACTTGGAATATGGAGGTTCGAGGAGCTTTGGCGCATACATGTGCCGGAAGGAGGAAAAAACACCGCTCAGTTACAACAAAAAATATAGCGCAGAGATAGAGGAAGCGGAGGAAAGGAATAAGAAGGATAAGCACGAAGACTCGAGGAACACTCGCCCGCTGTTCACCAATTGCAATTTCTACATTGACGATTTTGTAAGTCTCTATTCAATTTATAACAAATGTGATAAGGACCATAAGAAGGATGAAGAGGTAGAGGAGGAAAAGGAGCGGGAGAGCCCTTCCCAAAGGACAACATTGTACAGAGGCCAAGAGGAACACAAACTGGATCCCCACAACGAATGGAATAATTTAACGACCCACGCGGATGACAAGACAGTAGATAGGTACCACAACAACCTGAACAATCAGGGAGAGTGTAGTACGCCTTATAACAACTGCGATTTGGATGAAAATAATTATGCTAATTTTTGGAGCAATGATTTTGAAAGGACAGAATTAATCAAGTTACACGATCGCCCTGTCCAAATAGGAGATATGAGTTTAGAGAGAACCCCAACAAAAAGTACCCTCTACGGTTTGCCAGAAACTTTGCAAAATAATTATACAAGTAGGGAAAGGAACAAGTTTGATACTTTTGTGAAACGTTACGAAACAGTGCAGACGAGCAAGAAAAATGTGCAAGCATCCTACATTAACAAAAAAGAGCAGATAGAAATAATGATTGTACAGAATGGGGGGGTTATACATAATGCTTTAACAAACAAGGTGACTCACATAATTAGCAACAATATGGCATTAGGTTCAAAGAAATATATGGATTATAAAAAGGCAATAAAAAAGTCGAAAGTTTTTATAGTAGTAGATAAATATATTTTCGATTGCGTTAAATTTAGATGCAGATTTCCAGAACAGTCATACTTACCTTCATTGCTACGTCATAACAGTAGACAAATAACTGAATTCTTTCCCTTCAAGAAGAGGAGGATGTATACAATTGGGAAGGTACATTCCTTGGACGCTTCCAATATCTGTGCACAAAATAATACACCCGTTTCGACTCAGCTCCAAGAGAAACACAATTCTATTGCAGTAAAATTCTCTGAGAAGGATTTCATGAGTGATGACAACCTTTCAGGGAAATTTCTCAGAGAAAGCATACAAAGCGACAAACACCTGCTAATGTTGAACATGCAAATGAGCTATACAAATTTGAAGAATTACCTTGTGTGTAACTCCTCTGAATATTTCAAAAGGCTACGCGTAATTTACCAGAAGAAAGAATTAGAGGAAAACGCCTTCCCCAATGTGGGTGCCAATTTGTACATGAACAGGAACACGTTTGAAGATTTTGCAAGGAATCATAGAATATTACGCCATCTGAATGACGAGGAAATTAACTGGATTAAAAAAAAGAGCCAGTTGAATATAAATATAAAAAACATATGGGAAAATGATATGATTCATTTATTTTTCGACATTGTGTTGAGGACGAAGGATAACGAGGAAGTGGGTGCTTCTATGGAGTGCAGATCACGTGAAGAGGAGAAAAAAGAGGGGATCAGATGCAAGAGCGAGGATGTTAGTAGTTCGGAAAAAAGTGAAGGATTAAGCGAAAGTAACTATAACCACTTGCCCGGTGGAGGATACCCCTCGGAAAAATTAATCGATAGCGTGGACGCTTACTTACACAAGTCTAGATTGTACATTTTGGGAAATTGGAAATACATAAGTCGTGAGTTTTTTAAATTTCAAGATATAAATGAAAAGGATAAACGGAAATGTGTCTATCTGTACATTGACTTCGACAACTATTTCCTAAATGCAAGTGTGAAGAGCGCATGTGAACAGTGTGACAATAACAAAAAAATAGGAAGTAACGAAATATTATGTGTATGTCACAGCTTAAAGAAGGAAGACAGTTATAGTATTGTAAGTGCTACCAATTATTGGGGGAAAAAAAATAAAATCCACAAAGGGATGGTAAAATGGGAAGTAACCAATATGCATAAAGACAACATTCGTTTTGTAAAATATGATTTTGGCAACATCCTAAGGTGTAGTTATTTGTTTCTACTCGTCCTCATCAATTATTCAAAGAATGTGAGGGTACTATCAGTCGACGAATCCATTGTCCAATTATTTTACGAAAATGAGGAGGACCTGTTCTTAACGGCTAAACAGATAGCGGAAGATATTTACAACTTAACCAACCTTAGTGTGTCCATAGGAATTTCCTCCAACTTGTCAATGTCTAGGAAAGCTCTAAAGTTTTGCAAAAAACGCTTTTTATTTTTTGATTATTACCATCATTTTTGTATATTTATTATGGGGAAATATTTCCTCGGCGAAGGAATAGATGAACAGATAAACCGTGAGGGACATGCCCATAGTGTCACTTCACAAGATAATTTTGAGGAAAGAACGGCACGTACCGAAGAGGGGGATGATATAGTGAGGGAAGAGAATTACGCTGCTGAGGGGGGTCAATCCAAGAATGAGCCACTGAATTGTGAAGAGTTGAAAAATCTATTCGATGAGTATGTCGCATCGGCTGTTGCTGAAGGAAACCAAGTGAATGGAACTTGTGATGCTACCACTTCGAGCCACTCGGATTTGTACTTTCTGAACGCCATGAAAGAGAAAAGGGATCCACGGGTGGACTCTATTTTTAACAAATTCGTTCAAGCTAACAGAGCCAACTTGGAACACATAACGAGCACCTTCTTCGACCGAGTCATTCACCCCATAAGTAGATTCTTCTTTTTCTACAAAAAAAAGGAACACTATTTGGACGTATTAAGACAGTTAAATTATTTGAGTGGTCAGTTTATTCATTTCAACATTTATCATTTGCCTGTGGATGAGAGAGCAGCGCCCATCTTACCATGTGATCAAGTATCGGAAGATGTTTTCATAAAATCTAAAAAAAAAGAGATCGACCCCATTGAAGGTAAAAAGAGCATAAATATAAGTGTGAACTATGGAGTACGCTTCCAAAACATTAACGATTTTTATTTTCTGATTTATTTTATGACAAAGCAGTTATATATCCGACTAAGGATTAATAGCCTCAAAGCCAAAAGTCTACATGTGCATTTTTTTCTCAATGAGGAAGGAGAAAATGTGGATCCGGTAAAATATTTAGGAAGGGGAAAGGTAAGCAGGGTGAATAGCAGAATTAACCTTAGCCATTATACGGACAATTTTTTTGTATATTTTTTCAAAGTGATTTACACCTTCGATGTCCTGGCTAGTAGATTGAGAGACCTCAGGGGCGTTCAAATTGTGTGCTCCGATGTTGTAAGCGCTGACGCGATTCGGGCTCTTGCCAAGAGAAGCATTCTGTCCTACTTTCCCGTGGGGGGGAAAGGGAACATGAAGGATGAGAAGGAAATCAAGCTAGGAGTAGACGAAGGAGCCCACGTCATCGCACCAAACATGCGAGATGCACAAGTCCATCCCATCCGGGAGAAAAACGCCAATGATGACGAGAAAAGAACAAGGCATATTCTGCGACACCATCGCTGTGGCCATGGTGGGAAATCCAAACGAAGGAACTCCGTACCCCTGGTGAATGGCAGATGCGCAAAAAGCATCCTTTGCTACTTTGTCAACACGAAAAATGCTGAAGCGGAGGCCGAGAAAAAGGTCGACATATCGAGCGATAAATGTGTTCCTTTTTCATTTAAAAGTGGAGCAAAAAAAAACAAAAAAAAAATTAATAAAAAGAAGAATAATGGCAGTGTGAGAAGAGCGACAAATTCTTTATCGCCCAGCAGCTGTAGAATTCTGAAGAAAATAAAAACCGTAAGAAATTATAAAATCCTCGATTTTTTCCCGAGCATTTTCCTAAAGCAAAGAAGTCAAGGCAATACCACTACTAAACACAATGATCCTCATGTGAAGAAATGGATAGACCGAAATACGCTGACGACGGACAAAAACATATTCGATAGCATAATTAACAAAAGGGTGAAGAAGGAGGTCCATATTAAGGAGGAATTCAATTGCTGTTATGTTAGTTATAGGAACATCCTTCAAGCAGTGATGGAAAAACAGAAAAGTCTAACCACCATGTGTGAGAATCAGTATGTGTGGGCAAACGAATCCCGGAATGATACGATTTTTTCGCACTCCTACATCATTGTCTCTCTCTATGCCATGAATCGAGAAAGCGAAAAAGGTATCCTTTACAGCTATACCAAAGAAATAATTTCTTCCTACATTTCCCATTTTAACAATTTACATCGCAATCACGACTGCAGAAATAATGCAACAGATAGGTATTACCTCCTGAAATTCATTGCCGCCGTTGTGGACAGCTTATGTGAGGAGTTGCACCGCAGGAGGCTTCTCGATGTGCTTCACAAATTTTTGAAAAACTTTAAGCATGTTTGGTGCTTGACCTATGCCGAAGACGGCAGGGACAAGGGGAACGAGAAGAGCACCTTCCCACCGTTATTTCACCGAATTATGGTGAAATACGGCGTGTACTAGTTCCGTGCGTGGAGAGTCGCACCCCCCCCCCCCCTGCTACAGCAGTGTGAGCAGTATAATAAGTGTGCTCTCCTATATCTGGCGAAGGGGAAATCTCCAATTTTTTAGTACCCCCCGCGTGTGTTCATGGGTATAGTGTATGGTGTGCGGATTGTATTCTTCCATGATATTTTTGATTTGCCGAAAGGATTCCCTTTTTCTTTTTTTTTTTTTCCAACTGAAACATTGGGAATTACCAATTTGATTAGCATTTTTTAAAAAAGCAACGATTTTGTTTAGCCTCAGTTTTTTTTTTTTTGTACCCCCACGGGGTGTCAAATATATTTTTTTTATCTTTTCGAATGTGTCGTCGCGCATAAGGATGAGTGATTACACGCAACGGTGAAAATTGCTCGATCGCTCAATCGAATCATTGTAGAGGGGAAAGGACTGAAATGGAACTTCGTGTTAGAGGGAGGTGATCTGGTTTTTATAGTTTTTCAAAAAAGGGGCACGTGTCGGGGAATGCTCCCACTGGACGTTCATTTAAAGAAAGGGTTAAAGGGGAATACGTATCTATGTGGTCAGGTTTAGGGGGGTGGAAGTGCATGCGTACGTGTACACAAACCTTAGCGAATTGAAGGTGCGCATGCTAATGATTGCTTATTCGAGAACTTCTCATCGGCTTGTTTGTGTGCCGGTTTGCTTGCTTGTTCAGGTTTTTTTTTTTTTTTTTTTTTTTTTTTTTTTTTTTTCCTCACGTTGACAATTGAGCACTTTAACAATTTGTTGCTTTCGCTGTTTCAACTTTGAAGTGGAATACTCTCCTCCACTGTGTGTTCAGCCTTTTCTATTTTTACGCCAAAGCTGTACCTCTGTTTGGCGTAGCTGCGAGCACTTTAAAGGAGAAATACATATATGTGCGTTCACGACGCTCTGTATTTGACAAATATATGGGCGTAGCTGTAACTAACGGCGTAGCCTGTGTCGGGAAAGGCGCCCCCCTCCCCAAAAAAAAAAACGCCACAACACCTGGGATAACTACCGTGCGCACTTCACCCAGAATGAGAATTTGCAAGCAGATTGACCCCGTGATCGACATCGTGATCATCGGTTTTGGCGTGCGGAGCCAACTGTTCGTTGATAAGTTTCTTCGGAAAAATGAGCTCAAGGGAGTAAACATAATAATCATCTGCAAAGACAACTTCGTGTTTTTAGATGACTACGTACAATGTGAAGAGACCTGCAGAGAGAGCTACACGGATGTGTACAATTTTTGCAAAAACAGAAACATACTCTTTATAAATGAAAAGGTGCATTACGTACATACAGAAAGTCGGAGCATCTTTTTTGCTTCAGACAGGAATCCCTTGAATTATGATTTCATGTTGTGCGACTTTGACTTTAAGAGCTCCGATTTGTTTAATACCGACATGTCTCACATGAATATATACCCTTTTCGAAATAAGAATTTGTTTTTTTATCACGTTCATGTGATGTACTTAGCTCTGATGCAGTCGACAAAGAAGGAGGAGAAAAGAACTGATGTTCGTCTATATCGTCAGTGCAAAAGAGCGCTCCTTCAGGCGATCCCTTTGAAGAGATTCCTTAACTTCTATTCGTACAATGATAGGTACGTGGACGATATTTTCAGTGTCTACGGGGAGGCGAAGCTTTCCCCTTCGATTAGCGATGGTGGTGCACATATGAGAAGTGAAGTGGCAGCAGGATACCCAATTAATGGGAAGAGTATTTTCGTCGATGCCCCTCTAGAAGGCAACCGCGCAGACGAAGATGCCACCCCCCGTATCCTCCTAATAAGTGATAACAACCCGTTCGGGAAGTGCTTATATTCGGAGATGGATAAGCAGCTACGCAGAATAAGTGCACAGGTTCATTTACTGTACGTTCATGTGGCTTCTTCGGAGAAGGAAAAGCTAGACTTCCCCTGCAGGGACTACCTACTGGTGAGGGAAATAAGGGGAGTAAAAGAAGAGGGAGAAATTAAAGAAATAAAATTTGTGGACATTCATGATAAGGAAATTATAATAAGATATGATGAGTGCATAAACATCACAGGGATGAGATACCCGTCTTATGTATTATCATTTGGAGGAGACGCCACAAAGTGCTTGTCTGTGAATACCTTTTGTCAGTGTACAACAGATGACTATCTTTATCTGCTTAACCAAATAAAGAATTACGATGATTATGCAGTGTGTGAGACCGTTTACCTGAACATATACAACAAGGTGCATGGGAATGAGTACATCAGTATAGAACATGTTAAAGATTACATACTCACAGGGGATGCAGATGATGAATTGGGGGTTTCCTATTTACTACCCCCGACCCCGAACCTCTTTAATCATACTGTAAATTATTCCTACCGAATCGTATCGTACATATTAAGAAGGAGCTACTCATACATATCAAGGAACCGCTTTCTACAAAATGGGGTAGTCTCCATAATGTACAGAAAAAGGGAAATCGAAAAGTACATAAATGGATGCATAGCTAGTGGTGGTAGGGAAGTGTTTTCCTCTCCTTCCATAAGAACATTTTCTCTGCCAATTCTCAAAAGAGCTTCTCACTATGTTGAACTCCTAAGAGGAAGACTTCTTTCGGGAGATAGAACAAACATTCCCATTTATGGACAGAGAGAATCTCACAAGGACGATGAGCCATCTGCTCTAAACCGCAGTGATAGTGGTAGCACTGCGGCGAGTAGAAGTGGAAGCAATAACAGAAATGAGGAAGTATCCATCCGTAAGAAATGTGCACCCAGTGGAAGCTCCCAAAGGGAAAGGAGAACAAATTCCTCTCTTCCAGAATACATGTACCGTGCATATGAAGAGGAATATGAAAGGAGATTACTTGTTAGTAAAGAAACGGCCTATCGAGTGTATCAGGAAGAGGGAGAAAACGGAACAACCATAACGATAATTGTGCAGGATGGCAGTGTTCACAAGGGAACCCCTTCTCACTCCGATACAAAGAGAGAAAAGGTAAATTCATATATTAAAGAAAGTATCGAGAAAATAATTAACCGAAATACATGTGGAGGATGTGGATCAAAGGTTCCTTCAAATGTTCTATCGAATTCATTGAAAGGCTTATCTGTGTACAACTCACCAAATGTGTTCCTAGGAATTGAAGCATGTGATGACTGCTGCATATTTGTACATAGTAAATCTAAAAGGGGAGAAGAAAGCCCTGCACTTGTCCAAACAATAGATTTTTTCAAATCATTTATCGATGATGAATATATATTAGGGGAAATAATTGCCATTCATTGTTTATCTGATGTGTACAGCATGGGAGGAACAGGAATCTGTGCCTTGTGCGTACTGATTGTGAAGGATAACATTGAGAAGAAGCTACAACAGAGATTACAGAATATTTTAACTGGGTGTTGCCAGAAGTTGAAAGAGGAGAAATGTGTCTTGAGTGGGGGTCATACCTGTGCGGGAAATGAGAATTATGTCGGTTTGGCAGTCACGGGAAAGGTGAAAAAGAGGCGTATTTCCAACGTGGACACTCCCAGGGAGGATTGCAAAGATAAACTGTATAAGGAGAAACGCCGAAAGGGAGAGGTAAATCCCCGGAAATCTGGAACGGTCACAAGTGGTGTACGTAATGAAGAACAGATAGGTCTACCCGAGGATGACCTACCCCTTGTTAGCAAAGAACATAGGGATGCATTCGAAAGACACCAAATGATGAAGGAAAATTACCTATTCCTACCCAAGGGAAGCGGAAGTGTAAAGGCGGGTGACATAATAATTACCACAAAAATGTTCGGCTTCGGCTTCATCATGGCTGCACATATATGTAAAAAGGCCAAAGCTAGATGGATTTACATCTGCCTTGATGAAATGCTCCTCTCAAATAGGAAGAGTGGGTTATACCTTTTGCAAAATAATAATGCTAAAGCTTGCACCGATGTAACTGGGTTTGGAATCCTAGGCCACCTGAACGAAATGATCAAATGCTCTAGGAGGGAAATTTATTTTGCTTCACATATGAAAAAGAAATCCCTGCACACAACATCACAAAGGAAGATACTTGAAGGGAGAAATAAAAGAATGGATGATGGAGAAAATGACCAGGTGAAGGAACCTCCCATGAATCTCATCGGAGCAAAGATAAATCTCAAGAGCTTTATAGTCGCAGAAGGAGTTGAAGAGTGCATCGAAAATAATATTTTCTCTTCCATGTACAAGAAAAATCACTACTTGTGCAATAATATTATAAATTTGGAGGAAGCTTCACTGAGTGAGCGCTATGGACTTTTGTTTGACCCGCAGACCAGTGGGGGCCTCATGGCCATTGTGGAAAGGGAGAGGGCCCACCAAATTTTAGCAGACTTAAAGAACATGGGGTACTCCAACTGTTCCGCAGTAGGGGAAATTATAAATGTGCAAGATTATAAGTTTAAGGGGGTACCCATAAATCAGGTTTCTTTGGACGATTATTTGGACACGACGAATTCTGTGTATATAGAATGTTGAGAGGTTGAGTGTAATTGCGTGGAGGGGAACAGTTAATTTAATATACCTGGGTATCTTCCTCGTTCCGTTAGAAGTAGAACCATCCCATCTGGCAGAATCGATTCTAACAAGGGACATTTTTTTTTTTTTTTTTTTTTTTTTTTTTTGGCACGCCCTCACATTCACTCCGCCCAGCCGTCTGCTCGAAAATGCATATACTAGCATCACTCCCGAGGGGGGGAATCCTTTTACAGCTTTTGATGTAAACTGTATTACGTTCACTTTGTGTAACTTTTTAAAGGATATTTATTTTATAAAAAAAAAAAATTCTTTTACAAAAAAAAAAAAAAAAAAAAAAAAAAAAAAAAAAAGACCACATGTATATATAGCGGCTCACGTGTGATGCAAAGGAGGCATCCTTTTTCGGTTGGCACTAAAATGTACATACGCTGTGGAAATAATAGTAATTACGTTTTTACTGAATTAGGTAAAGTGTTGTAGAAGTGTGTGTGTGGGGGGGAGAATAGGAAAGGGATAACCATAGATTATCTGTCACGGGTTATGTCCACACATGGTGGCAAATTAAAAAAAAAAAAAAAAGTATACACGCGTACATTATATATTTATGTGTATATATACCCCGTATCTATATCATGGGGGAGTTAAGAGCGACAGGATCCAAACTAAATACACTCATACTGGTCGAGGTTCAACTCGCGCTTGAGCCTGTCCTCAATTTCGTCCTTCCTATTTAGTAGCTGCAACTTCCGCATCTTAACCTTGAGGGCGTTCATCTTGAACAAAACACAGAGGTAAGTAAGCGAAAAGAGGAGAGGCAAAAAGACAATGACAAAAATGATAAGGAATATGAGAATAATGGAATCAGTCGTATTAATATAAAAATGAACATTGGTAAGTTCCATACCGTGAAAATCATTTTCATCAGAGTATAAACAAATAAGATAGTTTTCATTTGTTTGTAAATTATCGCTTTTTATAAAAGGAATATAATAATCTGTTGAAGATTTATCATCACTGGAAAAAAAGTACTGTACAACATTTTTCGTTATATTGGACTTATCGGTTCTTTTTATTTTCTCCAATGCACCTGCACCGAGAATGGCATAATTCCAAAAGGGAGGACACTTCTTCTCCTTATCATCAATATTACGAGCAAATTTCACAAAAATAATTCGATTGTACGAGGTTATATATTCCCCTTTGATAATTAATTTGTATTCCCAATTGGAAGTTAAAAAGGATTTTGTGTAAATAACATCGTATTCATTAATATTTCTCTCTATGTTCATTGGGTATGAATTAAAAATAACCTTTCCTAAATAGTATGGTTTTTCCTCCATGGAATTGTAACATATGTGCAAATCTAAAGGTGGCTTTTCATCTTTGGATTTCTTTTTATTATTAGTAAAATATACTACAGTATTTTCTGTATTGACTACAACTGGAACGTTGAAGGATTCAAAGAGCTTCTCTAAATAGGCCTGGGATATTTCTAGGTATAAAAATAAATTTCGGATAGAGTAATTATTTTCCTTATAACAGACTTTGTATACATTTTCTGGGGAAAAAATATTACTGGGACATTTTTCCTTTTTATTTTTTACTAAGTCCTTCTTCAATAAAAATGTTAAACATATGGTTTCGTTTTTTTCCTTTGGGTACTTTGACCAATCTCCCGCTATTTTAAGGTAACTTTTCCCCTTGGGGAAATATAACATGTTGTCTGGCTCTACATTTTTTTGTATCCTCACTGTTACTACCAGATCCTGTAAAGATGGCTTCGCCACGTATTTGTACAAGTGCGTCTTATCAATATGGATATTGCAGTCATAGTATTTTATTTTTGTTAAAGCCTGGGCGTATTCTATTTTTTCGAACTCTTCACATGAGCAGTGTGGCAAACCCAAGAGGAGTACAAGAAGTACAAGGGGCAGAATGGTCTTAGCGTAAACAAGTAGAGGAATGAGTGCGCGGAGGAGGGGGAGAGGGATACACATGCTCAGTGGGGGTTGTCATTAGAGTTGGCGGGGGAGGATATGTTCAGTAGCAAGGGGACCAGCCGAGGTTGCCAATAAAATGTACCTAGCATGCCAGTAACCACTATGACTCTGCTGCTATGAGGTGTAGTGGCGATGAACTCGACATGTCGTGAACCGACTGCCTCCGACTTGGGTGGAAGGTGGGGGCACAGTTCTGTGTTTGTTTCTCGCACGGGGTCTAGTGACTGGGAAAATATCATCTGGTGAAGGAGGATACGTAGGTATGTACAGATTGGGTTATGGAGAAATACGGCATGCACGTAAAAAACAAGTGACCTGGCTAATATGTATCGCCTTGCAGGGCGAATGTGCAAGAGCTATGCCTCCTGTTTGACTGGCTCAAATACCTACCTACATAATGTTTCACTTCATCCTACAGTTGTAGTGTTCCGTTCACTTGGAAGAGGCATCTGTACATGGGCGGGTTTTTGCTTTTTTGTGCCTTTCTCCCTTTGATAATTCTATTTTCTCCGTTTGCTCTCAAAATAGGGAATCACAATTGGGGGGGAAAATGATAAATCAAGTAGCATCGCGATTTTATGGTTCTTCACGAAAATGGTATTTAAATAGTTTAAATAAAGGAAAAAATAAAAATAAAGAGGAGGCGGGGTGGGAGATAGAGAATTCTACAGAATTTTGGGGATTTATCTCCTTCAAATGGAAAGCTAACCATCAGTGTAAAAAATAATGGTAATTTAATTTTTATAAAATTTTTTCCTCCTTATAAATAATGCAGCCCTTTTTGCGCAACTTAGTTGATGTATTAAAAAAAAAAAAAAAAAAAAAAAGAAAAAAAAGAAAAAAGAAAAAAGAAAAAAGTCCAAATTGTAATGTCGCATTGGTATACCTTTCAACAAATTTGGAAAACTTTCTCTGCGTTTGTATGGCAGGTGGGCGTCACGAAGGCATTATTTTGTACAACGAATCCGCACAAGAACTGCATTTTGCCTGCTTATCGAGGACGCGGCAAGAGGATCATATGCACAAAGGAACGATAACCATTGCCTTTAATAATTATTCATTCGTAGGAAAATTATACATTTTTACATACAGATTATATGTGTATATATATATGTATATATTCTTCTATATACATGTGCGATATTTGAAGTTTTTTCTGGGTCAATACGTCTGCGTGTGCCCAGGTACGTATGTTTACATGTAAATTTGTATACGCGCAAATGTAGGCACAACTATATATTTATATATATTTATATATTTATATATATATGTATGTATATATAAATTCATGTATATTATGTACATAATGGGACTATACATGGCGCATCCTTGCTGCAGGTGTATATGGGCAGAAATAATGCGGCACAAAAAAAAAAAAAAAAAAAAAAAAAAAAAAAAGTCATACATTTTGGGAAAGAGAAACAATATTTTACAGGAATTCATACATATGTACGCGTTGCTGCGCACAGCATACATATTTGAAGGTACACATGTAAATAAATACGTAGATATATTTACTTATATATACGAGGATAAATATAGCACATGCTGTGATGACTTTTATTTGCATGGTGATACATTGTACTGAGGGGTGGGTGTTAATGGCGAGAATTATCTCCTACACCTTTCCTTCCTTCCGTTTTTTCGGTGGTTTATATTTAATATGAAAGGTGATTTTTTTTTTTTTTTTTTAAAGTGGAAGAATTATATATATTAGTGTCAAGCCGGGAATATGTATATCCTGGCAGAATGGTATAAGACAGGTTTGTGAAAATGGGGACTCCGTCGTCTTCTCTTCGGTTGAGACTCCGATTGGAACTTCCATATGGTTACCACTTGATTCCTTATGCGTTACTACTGGGCCATTTGGGACCATGACGTCACGCTGCAACTGGGACCGTAAACACTGCCGGAACGTTTCACAAAAAAAGGTGGGTGCACAAATCTTCTGCACAACCAAAGTGTGAATGAGTATGAGCTTGTCCAGTTAAATCCACAAGTGAGCATCAATCACCTTTTTTTTTCTTTTTTTTTTTTCCCCCTCCTGTGTCAGGTTATATGGCTTATATGTGCAAAGTGCGTGTAGGTGTATACAACAAAATGGAAGGTGCATATATATAATATATATAGCTACATATGTATTACATAAGCCTTTGCTTTGTGGTGGAATGGCGACCGAGATTCTAACCCTCCGCGAGGCTTAATTTCCTAACCCACAATGTGTGTGTGGGGGGTGTATCGGAGCTAAAAATTACGAGTTCCCTTTCTCGCCCAATAAACACTTGAATACGCAATTCTTCTCATTCCTGGAGTGTCTTAAAATATACAGAATGTTCATGTCGTCCATAATGTTTACGTCGGGCATGAGCAGCTTGAACTCGTTTAGAAATTCCTTTTCATGGGTGGTTAGTCCTATGGATAGACATTCGCAATTCATCTTTAGTACATCCTTCTTCAGTTTATATTCCTCCATCTCGACTATGTCGAAACAGTTCTGATAATTCACTTCGTAATTTCCTACGGTCTTAATTTCGTTAAGCACAAATTTATGATGTAGCAATTCGGACAATAATTTAAAATCTTCCTTGGTTAGCTTTTTATTTTTTTTTATTTTTTTTTTTATTTTCTCAATTTCGTTCTTCTTATCTACATCCAACATTTTATACTTTATACTGTCTTCAATATCGCAGTACTCATGTAAGTACTGATTATTTTCAGGCAGCATATCTTTAATGAAGAAGTTCTTCCCATTCGTGTTGCTAAATGAGTTGTTTGAGTTCATTCGACTTATTGTACCTTTCATTAATTGTTTTTTCTGTATGCACAAATTGTCATAATCCCTTTGCTCTTTTTCCTCTTCATCTTTCTTATCCTCCTTTTCTTTTTTGTTCATGCTCCTATCCATTATTTCGATTTGTTTTTTAAATTGTTTATATTCGGCTGATTCTTCTACTCCATCGTCCTCATCCTCATCCTCTTCTTCTTCTTCCTTCTTCTTGTCGTTTTTCAGATGACTGTATAATTCATTTATTCCGCGTTCTTCCTCCTTGGCGTTAATTCCATTTATCATTCCATGATTGCTATCCTGTGCATAATTTTCGTGTTCTTTTTTCAAGTTATGCCGACGCTCATAGGGAGAGTATTTTTCAATGTTATTTTTATTGTTCTTACTTTTGTTTTTGTGTTTGTTTCTGTACATGGTGCAGCTTCTTTTTTCGATGACCTCTTCGAATTCCTCTTCTTCCTCCTTTTTATTCATTGCTATGAATGTAATGTCGGAGTAGGACTTGTCCTGGTTAGGTTCCTCTTCATTTATTTCAATCTTTTCATCTTTAATATTTTCTTTCTCTCCTTTATTAACCCTAACTGCTTTCGTCTTATTATAATCATCTGAACAATGGGGAGTCGTCTTCTCTCCACTCTGCAAATTTATTACTTCCTTCCTTTGGGATGTAGCTTCTTCCCCTTCTTTCACCCCATTGCATCCTTTCATGAATTTTATTTTCTGCTCTTCTGCTCCTTTGCCATCGCACGTATTTTTTCCCCTTTGGGTAGCGTCCGCTTCGCTAATCTCTGTTTCCTCCGCACTCTGCGCTTCTCGCTTGATCGCTTCGACCTTCTCCTCCGTGGGTTCGTTCTCATCCCTCTCGTCATTCACGACATTCACGTTATTTACAACGTTAACGTTATTTACAACGTTCACTTGATTTGCCTCCTTATTCTTCTCCTTATTACTCTCGTTTCCACTCACTGCTGCTTTTTTTACCCTTTCTTCCTCCCTCTCATCATCTGTTTCGTCCTCCGACTCCTCTTCTTCTTCCTCCTCCTCCTCATCACTGTCGTCGTCATCATACTCATCAAAATCCTCCTCATCGTCATTCCCCATGATGATCTCCGTTCCGGTCCTTTTCATTGCACTGAACAATTGTTCCTGCAAAGGGAAATTTCCAAATTTGCTTTCCTCATTTTCTACCATCTCTTCATTTATTACGCTGTCGAAGCTATTTTCGGTTTCCCTTTTTTTTTCTTCTTCATCTCTGTGGTGTTTGCTCATTTCTATCATTCGGTCAATTAGGTTATCTCCTTCGTCGAAGTCATCCTCCGTTTCGTCTTCGTTTGTGTGTATATTTTTTTTTGGGGAGGCTTGTGCTCTTGAAATGGGATGCTTTTCCTTCTCCCCAGATTCTTCATTTCCTGCATGGAGAATGTGTTGATGAAATTCCTCATGTAGAGCTTCTTGGCGTGCTCCTTCCGTGGCCATCACGTTGGTTTCCTTCTCTCCCGATACGATTTTGTCTACCCTCGTTTCCTCATTCCTGCCGAGGAACTTATCCATGCAGAACTCGAAACTTTCATTGGTCATTTCCATCTTTTCATTTCCGCACATTTCCATAGATGGGTGATCTGACATTCGACTTAGCAGTGCAGCTTCTTTTCCCAGCTCCTCCTGCTCCTGTTGTATGTCCTCCTTTTTATTTTCGTCCTTATCCGCCCCGTAAAGTTTCCACTTGATGAAATTCAATTGGTAGTTAAAATAATTCGCCTTTCGTTCACTTTTCGGCGAATCTCTGGCCTCTCCATTCTCCTCTCCTGGTTCGACCAAGTGCGAGGTTTGGACAGACACTTCACCTGGCATATCGCCGTCAGTTTGATCGAACACTTTGTCAGGTATTTCCCCATCCGTTCTGCCAAACTTGTCAACATGATGGACAAGATTTCCCTCTACGCCTTCCTCCACGTCGTACTTTTTCTCATTTTTCGCCTCGGAATCCTTACCTACTGAAACAGCGTAAGAAGGCAAGACCTGTACATGCGGGGCAATATTACTGGATGCTTCTTTCACCACCTTTCCTGCATTTCCAACTTGTTCAACCAATTTATCAATCTTCTGCTCCCCTGAAGAGTTCTTTCCTGTGTGGATTCCCTTTTTTTTCCTTTTCCTCTTTTTAAACACCTGCACGAAGTAAACATTCTTCGTCGATTTCTCAACGAAAAAATTTTTTATAAATTCTTTATTCTCTGGAGAATGCATTTTCTCCTCAAGAAAATAATTCACACACATTTTAGTGTTGTAAAGATTATAGGTGCTTTTGTCGGAGTATAAATCATACACATTTGAATTAATCCTGCGTTTAAGTTCCCTGTCCATGTCAGGTAAATAATTGTATTCGTTTTCTCTCTTCCTCAATTTATCCATAATACAATTGATGGTGTATTTTCTTCTTTCTAATTCAAGTATATTATTGATTATATTTTCATCGTTATTGTCTAGCTTGATGGTTCCGTCGAGAATATTCTCTATTTTGATCCTATCAAATTCAATGTTACTGTGTAAATCACTATCTTCATCGTCCTCATCGGGATTGGACAGGTTGTTTTTTCCTCCTTCTCTTTTTATTTTGCTTAACTTCATTTTTCGGGAAATGATATTTTCTATTTGTGTTATTTTTCGCAATTCGTTTTCATTGCAGAGGGTGTCTTCATTGTGCGTGTTTCTGTGATGAGTGTAGTACTCTTGGCTTCGATTTCTACTATGCAGGTGGTGGTGTTTTTTTTTTTTTTTTTTTTTTTTTAACCTGTATTTGTTGTACATGTAATAATCGCTTCCTTCATCTTCTTGCAAATACTCTAATTTCTTTTCCCCTCTGTGGAACATCCCTGCGTGTGGAAGTTTTCCCGACATAGTTGCATTGTTGCGTCTATTAAGGAGGGCGCGTTGATCGCGACAAAGCTTACTCAACTTCGCCCTCCTGTTGTTATCGTTGTAATATGTGCGATATTGATTTCGCCTATGCTCATCATCAATGTAATATCCATCTGACACGCTCTCGTCTCCGTGGCCATCACGCCTTCCACTTCCTCCTCTTGCTCTAGATGTACCCCCCATTCCGCTCTCATATTCGTCATCGTGTGAGTCCCTACCAAATGGATACTTATTATAAATAAGGTTTGTCCTTCCTCCGTCTCCTCCCTTTCTGCCTGTTCCACTGCCACTTAGCATTTGTTCATTCGGAGGATAATCCCCGATAGGATATCCTCCTCCCTTTGTCTTCATGATGTATTCCCTGGAGGTTGGGTAATTGTTTACGGATGACATGCCCATGGAAGAATTCACTACAACGTTCTTATTATATTTATCCAACATCAATTTGTAGTTGTTGCTACTGCTTTGAAGCAGGTGTTGCTGCTGATGGTGATGATGTTGCTGGAGCTCTCTTTGGTATTCGCGCATGTGAATTAGATTTCTATCATCTCTTCTCCTTTCTATTTGGGTCACACTCATAGAACCACTTCTAAATGCGCTAGCCCCCTCCATCGTAGTTCCCCTATGCCTCTGCTTCGCACTTTCATAAGGCATCATCATGTACTTATCATCTTGGTACACCTTATCCACATCAATGTAGTCGACCATTTGCTCCTGCTTCTTTCCACCTGGGAGGAATGAATTCCCTGTTCTGTCCTCGTGGGCATCATTGTGAAAATTCAGCAGTGCATTTTTTTTTTTTAAAAAAATTTTCTTCTTCCAATCGTAATCTACAGCGTTCGCTCCATTGGCGCCACTGGCAGCACGTTGGCTGTACACATGGCAGTTGTTCCTCTGGTGTATGTCATCCAGATCGACCGAATCATTCACATTTGTTCTGCCTTTACTGTTCATATTTAATTGTTCATACATTCGATATTTCTTTTCTTGTAATTCTTCGATATCTATAACATAATTCGTCAAATTTGCGTGTGCTTTTTCTGATGGTATTTTTGTGCGTATATTTGAAAAGCCATTTTGATCGACTGACATTAGGGTATTCGTTTTAGAAGGCATTTTCAAACTTGTGTTGCTAGCGGAATTATCATAATGCAAGCCTTTACACTTGGAAAATGAGTCGTGATAATAATTGTTACTGGGTACCCCTACGCTGTTGCTACCATAATACTGCATATATTTATTTGATACCATAGTTGGTGTGGAGTCAATAATTCTCCTTTTATAATTCATATCGACCTTCCTAATAAATTCAATTTTGTTGCTACTTACACTCATTTTTGGCCTCCTCACCCAACAATCTTCTGTATTTACGGGGGAAGAATAGAAAGTCAAGGCGCCACCTGGTGTTACGCCAGTCGTTCCCTTTCCTGCGGATGATGAGGAAGCCCTCATAATTGTTGATGATATTCCTCCTACAGGAGCAGAATCGATTGCTAATCGGCCAACCACCCCGCCTCCTCCCTGATTAACTGCTCCACTACATCCTATTCCCCCGTTATAATAATCAACATCTTCATATAAATCTGTAATGGAAATATCCCCTTCCGTTTTCTTTTTATTGCCATAATAATATACATCATTTGGGGTGGCATATTTCTGCCCATTCATAATGTTACTATTGGGCGGTGAAAAAAACATGCCCCTAAAATCTTTCTTTTTCTGTTCGGCTGGCATTGCTCCTTTCTTCTCATCAATCCTGCCTTCCTTAATTTTCATGTCGAAATAATTTCTCATCACATGCTTTGCACGGTTCTCCTTGGCAATAGGATCATACTGATTAGGAGGGAAAAAATTCTTATTTCCTCTGTGGTATAGATTGTAAGCAATATTGTTATTCAAGTTGAATGGGTTACTATAGGTGACTCTTTTATCGTTACGCACGTTCGTCACATACCTTTCCACGCTCTTCCCTCCGTCAGAGACATTACCGCTAACCGCACGATCCCTGGACCACATGTGATATTTATCCGACAAACTATTCCCTCTGCAGCTATCTTCCCGACAGGTATCATCGTGGCAACAATTTTCCTGCAAAGAACTCTGCGCACAATTCCCTTGACTTAACCCCAACACTTTGGAGTTCTTGAAAAGGTTATATTTATTCCTGCGGGGTGCTTCGAAATTTCCGGGCCTCGGCCAGCCGTACGGGTCCGTGGTGAGGACCAATTCATCACGGTGATGCTCATCACGGTGATGCTCATCACGATGATGTTCATCACGATGATGTTCATCACGATGATGTTCATCACGATGATGTTCATCACGATGATGTTCATCACGATGACCATCGTAGTGATCATTACGACTGTCGTCTTGATCGTGATGATGGTGTCTGTCCTCGTCGTACCCTTCACACACATGCTCCTCCACTTGCCCACCATCCACGTCGCTCTGGGCACTCTTGTGTTCTCCACCTTCGTGCACACCAGAAGCACAACAGGTACATTCCCCATCAGATATATTGTTCCGTATTAAGTTATCCTTGCTGTAAATAAGCATTTTTTTATTTCCCTCGAAAATTCCAATGTCAAAAGTTTCGTAGTTGCTATTAACATTCCGTACCCCATCATGTGGATTTTTGAACATTTCTTTTTTAAAGGCATGTTCCATAACGTAGGGATTGCATGTCGTGTTCATCTCCCCCCTGAGGCTGCCCTTACCATCGTTCTGGTCGCAGTCGGTGTCATCTACACGTCTGAACGGTTTAAAGCACGTGGTTATGTCACCGCTGCAGTTGGCATAGGAGTCAACATTGGAATTTACATTAACGCTCTCCCTAACCTTTGCGTTACTTTCCTCCTCGTCGTCGTTATCGCTCCTCCGAAAATTGATAGAATCCTTGTTGAAAGTACTTCTATTCATAAAGGAATAATTAAGGAACTTTTTCCTCTGACTACGCACCCTGCTATAGACAGTATTTTTGTGTTTTGATTTATTGTATGTGTAGTTTCTATTTGAATATTGACGATAGGAATTGTTGTTCATCCAGGTATCGCCTCCCATGGCGTCAGTATTATGTGAGAAATAGTTTTCTACGTCAGAGTTGCTTTTAGTTAGTTCTGCGCTCTTCCCTTCCAGGCTATCATTACTGACGTAAATGTCGCTGTGGTCGAAACTGTTTTGGACACTATCGAGAGTTCCACAGCCGCCACTGCCATCGTCTTCTCCATTTTCGTTTTTCTCATGGGCATAGTTTCCACTACCACCGTTAGCACTAATTGAATTAGTACTTCCCTTGTTGTCGTTCCTTAGGTTGTTTACCGTATCGTCGTTTCCATCACTTCGACACACAGTGCTCGGTGCGCCCGACTTCCTGGTCTCCTTCTTTGGAACTTTGTGAAGAGTGGAGTAGTACTCGTGCAAATTTCCTTTGTTACGAAAAAATTCAAACCCATCATGTTCACCTGAATAACTTATGCTTCGAATATATTTCAAATCGCTAAGAGGCATGTGCCCAATATTCTCATAATCATTCCTGTGGAATCCCTTTCTGCTCGTAGCACTCTTCGCCTCTTCGCTCTCCACATGTTCATTATCCACGTTCACGACGTACCATTCATCCTCCTCCTTTGCGCAAGCATGCCATTTCCTCTCATTCATTTCATTTCCCCCTAAATCATTAAACGAGTCATCTTTCTTTTGATCCGTGTTTCTCAAATGATTGTAACATTTCATGTTGTCATAATCGTTCCTCTTTCCTTCCCAGCGGTCTTTCCTCTTTTCCTTCTGTGCCTTTGAACACTCATTGTCTAAATTTACGAGTTCATTTGTCTCTGATCTATCTTCCACCTCCGGCATTTTCTCCCCATCATTCTTATGTGACTCTCCCTGGTTGCACTTGTTATTAATTTCGTTGGTGATTTCACAGTTTTTTTTTTGTTCACTGGATGGGAAAGTTTCCCAAGTGTCAAACATATCCAGAGAATTTCTCAGATTCTCTGTTTGGCTTTTCCTTTCTTTATTATCGAAATATTCTTTTAGTTCGAATGGAGATGCATAGGCATGGAGACTTCCACATCTTCTACTAAAGGGTGCAGTCAGATGGTCATCGTCTTTTCCCATTTCTGTGGATTCATATTTTCTTCCTCCTCCACCTTCTCCTCCTTCTTCGTTGTTGTTCGTTATGAATTTTGATATTTTTGAGAAAAAATTCTTCAGTCGAAATTTATCGTAACTAAATTTTCTCTCGTCAAATGGATGTTTCTCTCCGATGTGTGTTTCTGTTGGGTTCTTTTGGTGTTCCTCGTCTGACTGGGCACTTTGATCCCCCGTCGCATCTGCTACATGATCACCAACATGAATGTTAGGATGATGGAAGGGGTCATGACCCAGGTACTTTCCACTATGCTCGCCACTACTTCCTGCGCATGGATCGCTTCCCGTATTGCACTCAACCTCGCATTCTTCATTACGTGCTTTGCTTCTTCGCAGAACTTCCACTTGCCCCTTCGTACTGCCAGTCACTTTATCATCTTCTTTTGCCTGATGGTGTTGCGCATCCTCCGCGGTTGATGGTGCCAATCCCCATGTCGCCTTATCTTCCTCCTTGGCGGAGACACTTTTCTCCGTTCTCCGCGCGGCGCCGGCAGAAGTGTTACCCTGACTGGACCTCGGTTTGTTAATGCCAAATATGTCAAAGTTGTCGTAATCATTACTTCCATCCACATTTTGAAGGGGCTCCAAAAATTTCGAAATTTCACCCTGGCTATTCATGTAGCTGTTATTGTCTAGGTAGTAATTTTTCTTGTACAAGTTATTATTAGTTTTCTTGTTCCTCCGACTTTTCGCATTCTTGGCACTCATGGGGCTATTTTTTTGGGAGGCGCCTTGAAGACCTTCCGTGGGGAAAATGGATGCATGTGCGATAGCGAAATAATTCTTCTCCAATAAATTCTCGTGCCTCAATGTATCCGTTTCAAATGGAATACTATTATCGTAAAACAATTTGGCCGATTTGTATGGATTTTCACTTGTGTCGTAGTTCTGTTCACTCTCCATCAGCAGATCATGTTCGCTCTCCACTTGGTTTCCGTTTCTACTATGAATGTCCTTGTTAATTGCGTCGTTGCTAATTGCGTCGTTGCTATTTATGTTGTTGCTAATTATGTTGTTGCTAATTATGTTGCTGCTAGGTATGTTGGTGCTGATGCTCATACTATTACTGGCATTCTGATTGGAATTTTTTTCCACGTTGGCGAAGTTTTCCTCTATCACGGGTTGCTCGCATGCAATTGTCTCATCGTTGTTCTTTTCTTTTTCATATGTGGCGTAGAGCGATCCGAAAAGGTTTAAATTGCTTTTGGATATTTCCGTTTCGGATGACTTATGCATGCTTTTGAAAGGTTGTTTACGTAACGTCGATGCTCACGCTTGAGATTATCGTTGTGGTTAGGGTTGCTCTAACCTGCTTGATTATTCCCCCTTTTCTCCTTCCTCGTTAAAACAAGGGAGCAGACGGTTCACGAATTTGGAACTTTACTCATATGCCCTTGCATATTTTTGCCATATGCACAGGGTTGTTTCTACACGATTTCCATGCAACACGTGTAGATGTTGTAGACAATTCAAACAAATACAACGTACATACGTGTGGGAATATAGGCACTTTGATTTTAATCTTACTTTTTTACACAAAAAAAAATATTATGGGAAAAAAAAAAAAAAAAGAAAAAAGAAAGAATTATCTTTGCTAACTACTACCCCCAATTTTGCCGACGTGAACTGCTCATCATGTGCAAATAGACAAGGGTTGAGCAAAAAATTAAAATAAAACAAGAAGAATAAACAAAATGAACAAAATGTTGGTGGATAAATGTGATGGGCCGTGTGTTAGGAGATAATGTTTCTCAAAAAAAAATTTTACAGAAAATGTTTGTAACTGTCTCCCTCCGCGCATACATACACTATACGTTGTTATCCGCATAAGGGGGGGCGGAGTGAGATGTTGCGCGCACTGGTCGCATTCTTGAAGCTCCAAAGTTTTTCCTCTTATGCCGCATCCTTCAGTTTTAATGAAGGACACATTATAAAAATATACACGGCTGAGGCGCAAATGTGCAAAAAGGCAAATTCGCAGATATTCGCCCGCAGTCGTTCGCTCGCAGAAGGATGTGCAGAAGCTATTACGCACAAGCTTTGGCGTAAACAAATGTATAAAACTTAAACTTGGTGCGAGAATGAAGGCCACCTTAAATGGGGTTGCGAATCTCACATTCTTCCTCCACTATTTTGGCATACATTCAAGATTAACGCGAAATGCACACGTTCATTCTGGACCTACTTTTGAAGGTAACCAAAAATAATGCAAAAAATGCAAAAAATGCAAAAAATGCAAAAAGCGCAAATAACGCAAAAAACGTAAAAAACGCAAAAAAAAACAGGAAACGCAAAAAAAAAACAGAAAACGCAAAAAAAAGCAGAAAACACAAAAAACACCAAAAAAGCAAGAAACGCAAAAAATTGTCCAAAATAAGAACAAAGGTTAGTGGAAATGTATTCCACCTGGGTGTTCGGTTGCTTCTCAAGGTCGCGCGCGCAACACGTACACGCTAATAAAATTTTAATGGTTCTGTTTACACGTACAATAATTTCTTCACGCACAATCATAAACCCTGTAAGATGATGCACGCAGAAATATTTTCCTGGGGGTGGCATATGCTACCAAACTAAAAGTGCGCGCGTGCGAGAGTTGCGTACACGAGCTCTTCACATATCCATGAGTTGTAATACATACGAATATTTCCTATGGAACCGTATACATAAAAGCAAATAAGCATATGCAAGGCCACATATAAAGGGTTATAAACATATGTACATGTGAAATTACATGGAATGAATGTAACAAAAGTGATAACGAAACATAATAAAAATAATCTAAAAAAATGGAATAAATCCTCTATAAATTCATCATTTTTTTTTTAACATAAAAAACAGAGATGGACCTCAGCCTCAAAAAAATATAATAAATAATTAATAATCAGGAGTAAGCAATATTTTAAGGGAAAAAAATTATTTTTTAAATTGACAAAAAAATTGTACCAAAAATTTTTTTTTTTTTTTGATATAATACAATACGTTGTATTTTTTTACGCAAAAAAAAAAAAATAAAATAAAATAGGTTCACGTGAACACCATAATACGTGTGGCAGTGCCCGTGATACGTGGCATACCATGCGCATACACGTAATAAGCGCAAAAATACAGATATGCACGTAAATATTTTATATATAAAATAAGTATATACTTATGCTTATATTCGTACAATTTGTGCCTCCTTGCGCGAGTTCACATATGTATGCATATTTGCGCGTCGCCATTTACGTACGCTCCTTGGGCGCGCACCTCGCGAGGCTTTGCCTAACTGCGGCGATTAGGACTGCGCATTGCACAAGTCTGGTTTCATCCTTACTGGAAAGCATTTTTTGTATTTGTAAAATTTTCTTCCAATAAGTTCTCTCTTTAAAAAATTTTTTGTATAGTAAGGGACCAAGTGTTACACTTAAACCGGTTAAATATAACTGGCTTTTATGTCATTTTCATACAGAAGTATTTTTTTTTTTTTTTTTTGGTGGTAGGGGGGAAAAATTAGCGTACTCTTGCGGGGCGTATCTTTTTTATATGGCGGTAGGGATATATATTGGGGGAGTGCAGGTGCCCGCCACCCCGATAGGCGTGAAATAGGTTATTAATACACCGTGTATACAAATATGCATATAAAAATATTTTCTTAATATATGGGCTTCTTTTACCGTCCACTACCCGTTTGGGGCGAAAAATTAATTTATTATCAATTTGAAAGGTTTCCAATGGCAAAAAAAATATATATATATATTCCTTTTTGCGTTTCCCCAGAATGTGAGAAAAAAAAAAAAAAAAAAAAAAGAAGAAAAAGTAACGCACACGGAGGAAATATCATTTTGTTCCGCATTGCATCACCTTTTCTTTCGCGAATCATCTTACAGAAGTACATTTTTATGTAATTAGTGTTTTTTCTTTTTTTTCTTTTCTTCTATGCGTCCTTTTATAATTATACATTTGTTTGCGACATGCGTCCCATTCCACGGATACATATACATGTACGTACATATTATATATATGTATATATTATTACATATATGCATATATTACATATAAGCGTATATTTACATATATGTATATATTATATATGTAATTACATATTGCATATATTCTCATAATTCGTGATATTCCACGTATGATAAGCAAATGTGCCAAGTACCCCAACGATTATCATCGTAAATTTTACCCCCCTTTTCTATTTCCTGTTTTATATTCTTCCCTGCATGAATTCACCTTCACTCATCACCCTTTATTCTTTTTTTTTCTTTTTTTTCTTTTTCTTTCTTTTTTTTTCCTTTTTTTCTTTTCCCCACTGGGTCCACTTGTACATATGCGTTCCTCGCACTTCATTCGTTTTTTGGCCTCATACATCGACATTCACCCTTGTTAATTCTTTTCTCTATTCACGATTATGTGATTTGTTTCCCCCCCTTTTTTTTTTTTTTTTTTTTTTTTTTTTTTAATGACATAATTCGCTCGTAGCTTCATCGAATTAATGAAAAGTGAATTGTGTTCCTCTTGACACGCAACTGTGTATCATACGCATATAAATGTATCATATGAGTTGTGCGTGTTTTATATGCAGAAATTTGTATGACCATGAATCAACATGTGCCAGTATATTCATATGTACACACACACATATATATAACCCTGTTACACTGTTAATGTGTAAAGCGGAAAGGCGTACGTTCTTTTTTTTTTAAATTAGAGTAATCACCAAGTTTTACTTGTTCTTTTTTAAATGGTTTTTAATTAAAAACTTTTTAATTGTAAATAGGCATTCTTTCGAATATGCATATGAAGCTGAAGGGGAAAGCAGGTGGGTACGAAACACAAAGGGATTAACACTTGTACAGCTACACACGCACCAATACATGCGCACATTTATGTAGTAATGCTCGAATGAACAGAAGAAGAGAGAAGCACCTTTTTTTGCCTACTGTCCCAAGGTGTATAGCATTACGCGCACGTATTGCATATGCACATATAGGATCAATTCAGAACGAGTTACATCAACGGTAAAAAAATCTTCAAAAAAAAAAAATAAATAAATAAAGGAGAAAAAGCGCACCTCTACACCCACCCTTACATCTTTCTCCTTGTGAATTTCAAGGACCACACTGCTACCTCAAAATGTGTACGAGTCGAAGAAAATTCGCATATTTTGAAATTCATGCGCACAGATGAACAAGTGATGCCTTTTTCATGTCACCTTTAAAAGTTTATGGGCTGCCACTTTATTTTATTTTCCCTTCCAATATAAACTTGGGGTTACCTTGTTTGGTTTGTCCTACATTATTTTTTTTTTTTTTTTCCCTTTCGCTTATATTTGTGTTTTTTTTTTTTTTTCCCAACCTTGTGTCTTGGCTGATTAGACACAAAAGGTGAGGTCCAGTTGGTGTATCGCGACGTGGGTCAGTTGCACATTTGTGTTTTTCTCCTCCATTCCGTTAAAGTTACAACCGTGTATGTATTAATCCTTCCCAAAATGAGCGAGTCAGAATTGCAGCAGCTGCAGGTCCTCTGTGAGGCTATGTATTGGTAAGCAAGGAGAACATGCGCTATAAAAAAAAAAAAAATAAAATAAAATAAACTTCAGAGGGGCACCAGGGAGTTATTTATGGATCTGTTAGTTCATGTGGATGTGTCATGGCGATAGAGAGGATGAGGCCAACAACTGTTTTGTTCGTGTCATTTCGAACAACTCCCCCCCCCTGATAAAATATTATTTCATTTTTTTTTTTTTTTTTCCCATTTCATTTCATTTTTTTTTCTCCCTTCATTTAGCGGAAATAAGGAAGAACAGAATCAGGCGCACACGATACTGTTACCCCTAGTGAACAATGTAGGAAACGTAAGCAAATTGAAAAACATCTTGGGGAATACAAACCATGTGCACACGCTAATTTTCACAACGTCGGGATTGCTCCAATTAATCACAAACGAGTGGAACAAGATCGAACAGAATGAGAAGGAGGAGTTGAAAGAATTCGTCCTGTCCTACTTGTACAACAAAGGAGTGGAGATTTTAAATTTATCCTCCAACGTGCTAGGGAATTTAGTAAGGTTGTACGTACGCATAGTAAAATTATCGTGGTTGGAAAATACGAATTATTCACTGATAATCAAGCAAGTAGATTATTTTTTAAATTCCGTAACGAGTCATTGGATAATTGGATTGTACATTTATGCAGCATTGATAGAGGATATGCACCCTCAATGTGGAGTCAATTCCGCGAAAAACAGGAGGTGCGCAATCTCTTTTAGGGATTATGTACTGAAGGATATATTCAAAGTCGGCATAGAAACGCTTGAAGAGTTTGTAAAGGGAACTATAAGGATAGAATTAAGAATGGACGAAAATCGGTTGCTAATTAAAATATTAGAATTAATATATAATAGTTTGTCCTTTGATTTTATGGGTACCATGATAAACGACGAAAGTTCTGATGAAAATGTATCCCTGATGATACCTCAATCATGGGATATATTTAACGAGAAAAACATTCCAAAGTTATTTTTCGATATGTATGAAATTTGTATGTCTGATGCGGATGACTTGCGAAATTGTTGTGGAAAATACTGCTTGCGATCTTTAATACTTCTTGGAGGGTTGAGAAAAACATTTTTTTCCAGTGAGAAACAAAAGACAAATTATATGAATGAATTTTTGGGAGGACTCAATAACATTATCGAGAAGAAAATTGGACTCCATGATGAGGATTGCTTCCATGAGTTGTGTAGACTAATAGGTAAAATTGACACCAGCATTCGTCTACAAGAATTGAGTACTTACCCAAACTTCCTTTCCTGGTGTCACAATATATATTTATTTACTATTGATGGAATGAAGAATTGGAAGTACCTATGCAATAGTAAGCATTACCTACTGGGTATTTGGAGTAACATGCTAAATATAATTCCAGCCAAAGTTATAAAAGAAATTAATAGCCGCACGGATGAAAACGAACTGTTGAAAGATGTCCTCAGTAATAAAAATATATTCCTAAAAAAGAATCCAATATCCAATAGCTTCAGTTCTCATGATATTGATAATAAATTTTTAATTATTTGTGATTATATTTACGACATTAGCATGATTTTTATCAACACCCGATTGGAGCTAGCGAAATACATTTGTGAGGAGGGAGACAACTGTGAAATGGAAAATCCTCTGTACAATGATGTTCTGCGGAGCGAACAATTAGAACTTATTTCAAACCTATCGAAATTGCAGTACCATTTTATTGGAGCTAAACTGTTGTCTATTTTTTATGAACTAAAACATAACCACGAAAATAATTTGATTAGCAAAGCGGTGTTTATTGAACAAACCACTTGGCTCGTTTTTATTATCGCTTCCATCATATCCAGTAGCGCTGTGTCAAATATGAAAAGTGCATCATATGACAATTTTAAAATAAATTCGGAACTTTGCTTTCTCGTTTTTTCTCTCATGGAACAGACGAACAAATCGACCGAAGTTTTTGAGTACCTCGAATTTGCCTACCTAAACTGTCTGGAGCTTTTTAAAAAAATCTACATCAGTGGGAAGAAAAATAATAACTTTCTCAAGGAGATGAAATCCGTGGCCATGAAAATTACCACCCCCTCTGGCGGGGGGGCAGGAGGGAATAGTAACAACCCCTCTGGAGGAGATCACCCTTTGCAAATGTCAAGCATGATTACGCCTGACGGTGTGACGAACAGCGGGTTGTCCTTTTCCTCAGGAACTGCAGGAAATAATGTTACTTCAACGATCATGAATAATAGCATGAATAATTTTTCCACCCCATCTCTAATTACAAATAACGACGACGAAGAAAATAACGACCCTCTCATAGACCTAATCGTCAGTAAAATTCTTTTCAATTTGAACAACCGAACTGAATATGAACAAATTGTGAAAAGAAGTTTGGACTTGTTTCATGATCTGGTGTCCGGCATGAATATCGTATGTTTGGAAGATAAAACGCCCAAGCTCATAGTCTTCGCGAGGATGCTACTGAAAAACGAAAAAGTGCTAAACTTACTACATAATAGGGATAGCAAATTCCTTAAGGTAGCGAAATATTATAAGTACAGAACCAACTACTACTTAATATTGACAAAACTCCTCTTCATGGAACAAAATCTCGTTTCGTCTTCGTTCGAAAAATATATCCTACCCATAAATAATCTCCTCGAATGTATTAAGAGAGAAATAAGCTTAAATGGGAAAGACATTATTTTGAAAAATAACGAAATAAAATTATCCTTCATTGGGGTGCTCAGGGATTTAAGAGGAATATGCATGGCTTGTAACAATGTAGAGACATATAATATGTTTTTTAATTTCTTCATCAATAGCTACCCTTTGGAAGACAACCAAATGAATATTCTTACCTCCTTGGTAGATGTCATATGGGACAACTACAACATATGCATTCCTTTTTTGAAATTCATGTGCGAATTTGTTTATAACAAGTCGCAGAGAATCACATTCCCAAAATCATCCCCCAACGGTATACTCCTCTTCAAAGTGGTATCCAACATACTTATCATTATATCAAATAATTTGTTGCAGAAGGAGAAGTTTATGGATCTATACAAGGAAAAGTACAAAATTATCTCCCTCCTTTTGAACATGTTCAATAATTGCTTAAACGGGGATTTTGTGAATTTTGCTATTTTCGATCTCTACAATGATGATATTCTTAACAATGCTTTGAACTTGGCTCTGAACTTGTGCCTTGTCATCCCTACGAATGACTTACTCTCCTACATCAAGCATTTAAAGCCATATTTTTCCTTTTTGGATTTAGTTACCAAGAATTTTTTCCAACGCATTTTGAACCTGGAATTTCAGCTCATTGCCGATATTATTCACAATGTTAAGGAGGGCCTCTGCTCCTTTGACTACACCGTGTCCATGACTTGCTGTTCTATCCTCGACAACATCGTCACGTACATTTTTACCAACCGGAAGAGCTCCAACGAGCAAGGACAGGTATGCAGACACTGGGACATGTGGCGTTACGAGTCGTCCACGACCACGTCGGTGTGTGCGTCATCCAGCGTGCGTATGTCACATCATCCAGCAGTACATATCCCGCCAATACATCTCCCCTGATCACCCTCCCCATCCGCAGATAATAAAGAACTTCCTGGAAAGTCAGCCACAAGCTCTCAAGGAAGTGCTCAACTTGATGTTCCACTTAATACTGGGAGGTAGGTGCCACCAGAATGGGTCCCGATGCGAATATTCACCATTTCATCTCCAGGAGCGCTTTCCTCCCCATATCACGCCACGCCTGCATCCCCTTTCATCCACTCCTCCATTTTTCTCATCACCCACAGGCGATTTTGGTAGCACCTGGAGCATGTCGCAGCCTCTGTTGGGTCTCATACTCCTCGATGCGCAGGGGTACTTCAAAATACAGGAACAACTGATTTCACAGCAGAGCGAGGAGAAGAAGCAGAAGTAAGTAGTACTCTCGACAAAGGGGAAAATGAGAACACATGTGAGGGGGAAATAAACCTCGTGGAAGGAATAGGAACACCCCGTCTCTCCCATGATCACTATTTGTCGGTGGATCACGCCTCATCTGTTCCATCATTTATTTTTTGGTATGAACACTTTCTGCCATCTTACCCCCCTTCAGGTTGAGACACAGTTTCTGCAAATTAATGGATCACATTGAGTCGAATTTGGCCCCGAACAACCGGGTAAGAAAAGAACACTCCTTCGCCGCATGTGCATGTATCAATAGCCCTTCCTATGGAAAATGTGTACACACGTTGGGGGAGTTGAAATATCATCTTTAAATACATGTTCCATTTGGCCATCTCCACCTGCTTACCTTTTTAGGAAAACTTTACGAGAAACCTGTATACCTTTGCTCAAGAAATTAGGAACATATTAATTTAGGAAAGAGAACCTTTTCCACCATTGGTTGAGACTTCGCATTAACCATTTTGAATATGATATTTCTATTCTCATTTCTTCCCACTTGTTTTTTTTTTTTTTTTTTTTTTTTTTTCACACCCTTTTTATCGTAATAATTTTACAACTCAAGGGAAAAGTTTATTTTTGTTTTACTCCCCCCCACCCTTTTTATTCGCCCGGTCATGTATATAGCTACTTGTAGGGCCATGCGTGTGTTATCATTCTTATTATTTTTTTGACAAATGCATTTATGGATGTATTTTTTGTTCATTAAAATGTATTAAATGAAGAAAAAAAAAAAGGAAAAAAAAAAAATGAGAAAAAAATTGTTCTTTTTTTTTTTTTTTTTTTTTAAAGTAGAATAACTTAAATAACGCCACTTATAAATTCTACATCTGTTCCCAATACAGTAAACAATTTTTTCATTTATTCCATTTGTTTCATATGATATTTGGCAAAGGAAGATATTTTTTTAAGCATGTTCGTAGGGTGCGCAGTGAATTTTTTGGGGGAAAATTGCTAAAATGGATTTCCCCTTTCTACCATGTAGAATAATTCTAAAAGAGGGGAAAGGGAAAAAATATAAAGACAGGATGAAAGGGGGGGGATTGTGTCCTCACCAGTTGGGTTATTTTATAAAACTCCCCCCCCTTTTGTGGGAACCAAAATGTTAAGTACACATATGGGTGTGTATTATGTGTGTCTGTTGCTGTTTCTTCCCTCTTCTTACGTTGCTTTCGTATGTCCCTCATGCACCTTCCGGACACACCAAAAGAAAAAAAAAAAAAAAAAAAAAAAAAAAAAAAAGCAACTATAATTGGTGCAATTCCTCCGTAGGTTCGTCATGGCTTCCCCCTTTTCCTGAATATATCTTAAACTTCCGGCACTCAAAATGGGGCAATCTGTTTTCCTTTCCTAAAATGTGTTGTTATTCCTTTTTGTGAAAAAGAAAAAAAAAAAAAAATGAAGAGCCAGCAACACAATCCCTATGTTGAGCACTCTGCATGCATAATACAGAACAGAAAAGAAATGAAGCGACGCACAGTGGACACATCCTTCGTGCAAATGCTAATACAGAATGTTGCATGTTCCTATATCCACCGGAGTTACATTTTTCTATGTATTATTTTCCCCAAGCAGAAAATAGGGTACCACAGAATGTCGCACTGAACCAGCAACAGCAGGATTAAGGCTAGTAAAAAAAAAAAAAAAAAAAAAAAAAAAAAAAAAAAAAAAAGTAGCCTCCTTGAGACAACCAAATAAAAATCCCCCCCTCCCCAAAAATGGCAGACAACCCAAACGAAGTAGAATTTTGTTGCCGCGTGATTAAATGGCAAGGAAAGAACAATGAATGCAAGAACAATCAGCGGAATGAAAGAAGCCCGAAAGTCTGGCTCGACTATTACAATGACGTAGTAAGAGATGACCTCAAGGACATAAAAGTGAATACACTATTTAACGTGAAAAGAGACATGCTTACGAAAAGGGTATATCCCAAGAATAAGAATTCCGCTCTATTGCTACATAATCCTTTTGACTTTAGTTTGAAAAAAAAACATAACCGAAATGAAGGGAAGAGCAATTCAGGTGTGAAAAGTGCCCACTGTAATGTGAGCACAGAACGCAAGAAAAAAATTTTTTTCGAAGATTTTGTTTGGAATAACGAGTTGAAGAGGTATGTCAAGTTGGAACGTATAGATGGACGTCAGCACAAGAAGCATGGTGAGCATGCTATGCAGAGTGGAGCCCCTAGGCAAGGCGCCAACTGTGGGAAGAGCATCCGAAGAAGCAACTCCTGCATGGGATTAGACAACCGTGCAGGGCCCATCAATAACCAAACAAATGGAGCGTCACAGCAGAAGTATACTTGTTTAAGCGGTGCATGCGCATTAGCAACATATCAGCAGAAGAATGGGTTCGCAGAAATACCAGAGCCGCCCGTCGAAGAGTCAAATGTGCGACGGTGCTTCTACCCGGGGGGTGCCCAAAAAGAATATTCCAATGGGCACCCCGGTGCTACCCCAAACGGTTACCCAAATGACCACCCAAACGGTTACCCAAATGACCACCCAAACGGTTACCCAAATGACCACCCAAACGGTTACCCAAATGACCACCCAAACGGTTACCCACATGAAAGACACAGAGTTGACCCTATTGCTGCTCGTTCTGCTGGTCGTTTGGATGACCGTTCTGCTGACCCCAGTGCCTTCCTTGCTGCTTACCAAAGAGGATACGAAGGCGCTGAGCCCAGAACTTACACAAGCTCAAATTACAACGCTGCAGTGGCTACCTACCCCAACGCGCCGACAACCGACGTGGCGCATAGAATAAGTGAGGAACTGAAAACCATGATCCTGGAAAAATCACAGGCCCTAAAGAACGACACGATGAGAAACAACCATGGAGAAAATATCTTGATGGTCCAGGATGAAAAAACGGGAAGGGCGAAAATCGTGGCGAACAAAAGGATCGAAATAGGTCAAGTCATCTTTATAGAGGAGTGCGTCCTGGAGACATCCATCCTGCTGGAAAATTTATGGGACACGTTTTATTCGTTGGATAATGATCAAAAAACTAAATTGGATAAAATTTGCGAGTATATGAATATGGGAAAGGAGAATAGGAGGGGGACACACATGCACACAGGGGTATCCCCAAGGGTAGCGGAAGAAGAACTACCGAAACTGGTGAGTATACTGACAGACGGTAGTGAACATACAACAGGGAAGGGAGGTGGAAACAGAACACGCCTAATTTCTTACTGCCGAAGTGCAGAAAATGAAAACGAAAAATGCAAGAGACGCATAGCACATGGAACACTAACAGGAAGTAACTTCCAGGATGGTGGAGAAGAGAAAAAAAAAAAAAAATCAACGAAGGGAAATTTTGTAAACGATTTAATTAAATTCGAGACTTTCACAGATATATTAAAGAACTCCTTCATTTCGCCAAAGGATAAAACAAAAATAATGTTGTTTCAGTATGCATCCCTTCTAAATCACAGCTGCTTTCCGAACGCTAGCTACTCCTATATAGACATTAACAGGATCTGCTTCATCTCCATGAGGACAATAAATAGATATGAAGAAATTACGATCTCGCTAATTGATGAGCTGTATGCTTCTATCCATCATAGAAGGAGCAAATTAAATGAAGTTAAAAATGGAACATGCTTCTGCAATCGATGTTCACAAATAATTGACGAGGAAAGACACATCCTCTGTCCTCTATGTAAATATTCCTACGTTAGGAAGGAGATAGACCTCAAATCTTTAAAAAATGGATATCATAATGGAGGTACAAATGCAACCCATTTAGGGGATGCGAGTGAACCTTCCAGTGTGGGTACCTTTCAAGGAGGGGTGATTCAAACGAGGCAGACCCCCACACAAGTGATCAGTACAGGAGAAAAAGTCGGTACACCATTGGGGGAATCCCTCCCTGGATATACCCGCCCCACACAAAAGAAAATTCACCTGGAAAGGGAAGAAGCTAAGATATCATATTTCTCTTCCCAGAGTGTCGTAGAGGACACAAGATACTACTCAGGCACAGCTAATAAAAGTGAAGACATTATTACCAAAAAGAACATGACAAAAATGGAGAAAGATTCTGAAGAACCATCCATGCGTAGTATTAGTAGAACCGATAAAGCAGAATTATCCAAAGATATTCAGAAGAAAATGCCAAATGCGAGAATCCTTCCCTGGGAGGAAGATATAAACAATAGGAATAAAGTTCCAGGAGTAAAATTTAATATACTAAAATTTGAGCAGAGCCTAAATATTGGGAACATCTTGATGCTCATTTGGAACACACAAAATGAGAGAAATGAAATTGGATACTGCAAATTTCAGAATAATGAAGAGCTATGGATTTGTGATACTTGTGGTGAAGAAGTTTCTTCATGTGCGCTACCAGTAGAAAGTGAAAAAAATTTCACAAAGGAATATACAGTTTTGAGAGAAATAATAAATAACTACCAATTCGATAGTGAATATAGTGTTGATAATATTTTAAATACCATTGAAAGATCCCTTGTTTATATTATTGGCATTTTAGGAGAAAAACATTGGCTATATGCATCGTTTAATTACCTCATGGCAGATTTATGCTTCTCACTCTGTTGCTATAGTTCGGATGAGTCAAATTGGGATAGGTATCTGTTAAAAGGATTTAATTCGTTCCAAAATTTTTTGTGGTTTATTCAGACAAGATCCCCGCATTCCATTCATACAGACCTGGTACCCCTTGTGTTGAAATTTTTTCTTGTCTGTATTTATACGTGCAATTATAAAACCCTTTATGAATTTGCGAGGTCAGGTTTTTTGGAATTGATAAGACAGAAATATGGTCCCTGGAACATTCCCTTCATATGTCTCCATCTTTCCTTTGAAATGTGTTATGCACACATCAATTGCACGCTACCCATATGCAGGGAGATCCTTCTGGTCCTAGCAAACATGACTCGGGTGCGGCTCTTCGGGAATCTGCCCCGTTCATGAGCACCAGCATATCACGTCCACGTGAATGGTCATGTAAACATTTACTTTTTCTCCCCATGGGTTTATTTTTTAACCTTTTTAAACAACAAGTGGACAGTTATTTAACACGAAAAACGTTGGGAATTCAAGATTTTGGAAAAGCGGTAGAGTTGGTGAGGCACACCACAGCGGTGTGCGTCGGAAGGGAGTTAATTAAAAGGGGACGGCGGCGAGCGTACCACTACTGCGCTATTGCTATGACATTGCTACGCTATTGTAACGCTATTGCTATGCTACTACTACGCTATTACTATGCAATTGCTACGCTATTGCTATGTCATTGCTACATCATCACCGATGCAGAGGCGCAGTAAGGCGCAGGCGCTGTAACATCCCCTCACTGCAAATAAAGAGAGGTCATAAAAATGATGTCTCGGCGGAGGAGAGTGCAGGTGGTTTCCAGTCGCTCCGCCAAGTCCACATTCCCAAGGTAGAGGAAGGCGATTTTGACTTTCCTGCAAAGGTCGTCCAAGCGCAAAATCGACCTCACTATAAGTCCTTCCTCAAGTTCGCACTGCTCCAACAATTCAGCAAAGGAGACACCCAGAGCCCACTTGTACGCAATGAACATAATCTTAAAGCTGCACAATTTCCAGTGATCTTCAGAACTAATTTTCAAGCGAATAATTTTGTAGAATTCCTCAAATTGGCTATGAATATTTGTCAAGGCCATTTTAACATCCTGCAGATTAACAGTAAGGTCTGGTGATTCTTCTATTTTTTTTTCTGGAGCAACAAAGCATGACAAGACTGCTGCTATTTCGGGTGGGTTCAAGTTATTCAAAACATTTTCGAAGATAACCTGTGTGAGAGTAATTTCATCTGTCATGGTAATATAGCTAGCTATTTTACCCTTAACTGTTAAATTGTGATCCTCGTCAATGAAGGAGAAATGCCTCAAGACATCCAACCTTCCCTCCAAGTCTTCATACAAATTGAGAGACTTGGCATTGATGTTTTGTTCAATATTTTCAATGTCGTTAATGCACTTATTTCTTTTGCACACAATTTCGTAGTGCTTTTCTTTCATGTTACATGAGTAGCATTGGGATTTTTTTAAGGCCTCCAAATAATCTGCTTGTTTTATCAGTACTGAGTAGAACTCACACTTTAGCGACTTTAGCATTTTGGTTAGAACGAATGGTTCAAAATTTCCCTTTTCTATAAGCCTATCGAGTTCGAGACTGTACAGCAACATATTGCTGGGATTATTCAAAATGGCTGTCGTCTTCACATTTGGCAAAACGATAACTGTGTTCGTTATGATAGAGATGTGATCGAGGGGTACGTTGGAGCAAACCACGAAATGCTTCTTGTGCATATCTGTGTCGAATGAATTGTGGTGAATTATTTGAACCCCTGTGGGGGTGCTTTGTTTGGAAAAGAGGTTCTTATAATTTTCGAATATGTTAATATTTTCGTGGGGAAATCTGTTGCGCTGCATCACCGATGTACGGTTCATTTGTGTGGGCTGCTTCACCCCATTTGTGTTACTCTCCCCTGGAACTTCTCCCCCCATTTTCTGCAGAAACTCCTCGTAGGTCATGAAGTCGGGTAAGATGAACAGGAAAAAGAACCTCTCATTGGACTCTTCCTCTGCTCCGGAATGACTCTGAAAAAAAATGCTATTCGGAGCAAAGTCCACCTTCTCCTTTTTCTTGTTGCTACTCTTGTCACAGCCGAGGTAAACACCATAGATGGAACTGTGCAGAGTGGCGATATTGTTTAGCATCATGACTCTCCCGATAACGAAGCAGTTGCTACTCTTAGTGCTGAACAGTTTTCTGTGTAAGCTCAATCCGATATGTTTTAACTTGCAGTCAATCTGTACGTAGTTCTCAATTGGCGACACGTACTTTACATCATTTGCATAGATGCACTGCACTTGTTTTATACTCTGCAACAATTTCTTTTTTCTCTTCAAGTCTTTCTTAAAGAGAGGAATTTGAACAGCTCTACAACTTTCCAAAAATGAACTGAAGAGCATTTTCTCTATATTGATTTGTTTATTGATGAGCAATTTTAAAATCATATTGTAAGTGACCTTAAATTTGCTTTTCAGGCTAACTGCTTTTTGCATGAGCATTTCGGTTAGCTGAACCTGGTCTGGAATTTTATCGGGACAATAGATGTACACATAGCCATACTTGTCGGAGGATCTTCTGCCCGCTCTACCAGACATCTGTGTGTACTCCGATGAAGTTAAAATTCGTTTCTTCAATTGATCATGCTTATAAATAGAAGTAAAAACAACAGATTTGGCAGGCATGTTAATTCCCATGGCAAAGGTTTCAGTCGCAAACAATATTTTAATTAACCCTTTGGAAAAAAGGATTTCCACAATTTCTTTCAATATAGGTAGTAACCCACTGTGATGTATTCCAATCCCTTTTTCTAGTAACTTGCTTAATATTTTTATTTGATTGAGTTCTCTATCTTGTGTGCATAACTTTGCTATGGATTCCTTAATGAACAAATGTACCTTCGATTTGTGTTTGTTGTCCAAGAAATTTAAATGGGGCATACTCTTAGCATATGTTTCGCATTTTATTCTTGAGAAGCAGAAAAGGACCACTGGGAGTTTGTTGTCCTGTTCTAATTTTTTTATAAGTGCTTGGAGTTTTTGTATTTCTGTTTTCATATTTGCTTCATTTGCAAAAAGCTTTTGTCTCCTTTTCTGTTTACAGTATTCGTTATAGGCAATTGGTGGGTTATTATTTGTAGGAGTACTTCCTGGACCCCCTCCTGATGGCTGCTTATTCTTCCCGTCGTGGCCGCTCCACTTCGCGCTTGGTGCCTGTTTGCTCTGCCCTCCATGATGACCACCATGATGACCACCATGATGACCACCATGACCGCCACTGGCCTGCTCCTTCTCCCTAACTTTTGTGTATATCTCCTTAAACGCAGAGGAGTAAATTTTGTTGTTTTCGTCCATAATTTGGAAGATCGAATCGTACGCATAAATATAGTGCAGTAGCGGTACGGGTCTCTTCTTCGTTGAGATGGATACAATTTCCTTCTTCTTCGTAAATCCTACCCAATCAGCAAACTCAAGATAATTTGGCACCGTAGCACTGAGTAGTAATATCTGAACATGAGGCGGTAACATAATGATGGACTCCTCCCATATGAATCCCCTTTCATTATCATTCACATAATGTACTTCATCAAAAATCACGCAGTGTATATTATTAATTATATTATCGTTTATATAGAGTAAGTTTCTCAAAATTTCTGTTGTCATAATTAGGCAGTTGGCATTTACATTCATTTTTATATCTCCTGTTATTATTCCTACACTCTTGAAAATATTTTTAAACTCATGATATTTTTGATTACTTAATGCCTTTATGGGGCTCGTGTATATTGCCTTTTTGTTTAACTTAATTGACATGGCAATCGCGTGCTCTGCTATTAGGGTCTTCCCTGCTGATGTGTGCGCTGCTACAAAGACATGCTTAAAATTGTTCAGGTGTTTTATGGACCTCTTTTGAAAATCGTCTAATTCGAAATCGTAACTTAAGAGAAGATCGTTTTGGTTGAAGTCTGTGACATCCGAGTGGTTGTCCTCTATCACCCACTTTTTCCTTATGTACTTTACGTTCGCTCTATCGTCTGCTTTATCATCGTCTTTATCGTCAACTTTATCGCCAACTTTATCGTCAACTTTATCGCCAACTTTATCGTCAACTTTATCGTCGGTCTGTCCTGGCACGACGCCTTCCATCGTGGCATCTCCGCTTTTGTGTAACTCCCCCCCCTGTCCTGTTATATCTCCCTCAAAATCTGGCTCAAGGGGTTCGTCAATTATGTTCTCCACTGCGCTGTCCGTGGGGGCATCCTTCGTTGGAAACTCCCTTGTGGTAACGCCCCCCTCGGCGTCCCCCTTCACATTACCCTTTGGCGGAGTGACATAATCCACAGGGCCAAAGCAACTGAAGTGGAAATTTTCATTCAAGGAAAGCTTCTCATTACATGCGGAATCGTCATTTATGGCTACTCCCGCTTCGCAATATTTTAACAAAGTATCATTATAAATAAAGTTACTAATGTCATACTTTTCTATCATGCTTTTGATGGAAAAATTGTCTACTACATTATTGGTGAGTCCGCTCATAATTTCGTTTATGTTAAAGTTCAGTCCACTGTCCATCACATTTGCGAAGGGGCTGTTGCCTGTGTAATATGTATCGTTAATCTCCACATTTTCTCGCTTTTCGAAGGCGTTTTCATCGTAATCTTCAAGGGCATAATTGTACAATTCGTGGTTCTGATCTAATGGAGGATCGCTCAATTTCTTTACCCCTTCGTCTACCATTTGGTCGTACTTTCCCACCCCTCCTGTAGCGTTTCCTATGTTCACTGCATTGGCCCCACTACTTGGCGCGTCCTCCTCCGTCCCATCTACCTCCTCATCATCTTCATCATCGCTGGTCCAGAAATCCGACAGGTTGGAATATATATACGCCATTTTTTCTACTAAATATAAATGTTTCTCCCTCCTTCGTCTCTATCTTTTTCTTTTCCTTGAGCCTGTTTTCACACTCAGGGGGGTAGCGTTCAATTTCGGTTTTGATTTCCTTTATTTCTATTTTCTCCTTTTTTCCTTTTTTCCTTTTCTAACCCCCAGGCTTCCTACATCGGTAGGCCTTTTTTACCGTTGTAAAAGTAATACCCGCGCGTGAAGCTCCCCTATTTATATACCTACGTATAATATACAGGCCAGTAATCTCCCATGTTCCATGTGCTGCGAAATATTTAAAAGAGCATAGCACTGGTAAGCGGGCAACTGGGTATACAAAAAATAATTGCACGAGAAAATAAAATAAAATAACGTTTCAGGCATGCACGCGAATGGATCATACGTATCGCTATGAATGTCCGTATCCGAATATTTTTTTGCAGCGCTCATTCTCGGAGGGCAAAGATTAAAATGGTAGCACGGTGTTTCCTAGAACATGTACGTATATACATATATATATAATAAAAAAATAATAATAATAAATAAATCTGGTGCAAAATGAAATGAAAAAAAAAAAAGAAAAAAAGGTCCTTCGCGTGGGAAAAATAAGCACCTGGGTGTTAATAAAGTCGTGTTCAAGGAAATTCCTATATGAGGGAAGGCGCACATGGAGTACACAAAATAGTAGTACGTAATAAGCATGCGCACCCATATACCTACGTCAGTTCACTTTTCGAGCTTTACGCTCATATACATTAGCCATACATCTGCGGCGCGGATTAATCATGGGGTTCTATTTCTTTTTTCCCTAGTTTCAACACGGTAATAGGAATAGCGAGATATGCGCCTCCCCCGCAGAGCCACGCATGCTGCATCATGTGGTGAAAATACCATTTTAAAAGAACAAAATTGAGGGGAGAACCTCTCATTGGGATCAACAAAAAGGATTGTATATATGTCGAACAGTGGTAGTCATGTGCATACACCTGTTGCTCGCCCATTCGGGGTAAGTATATCCGTGTACATATATTGGTTAACGCTTAAAGACAGGTTGGCCTGGGAATTTCACTCGTGGTGGTGATTGCTAATCCCTGCGGGGGACCAAACTTTTGCTCAGTTAAACAGAATGATCGCACTAGTGTACGAATAAATAAATACTAGTCTTTTGCTAATTCGTTATATGGATGAACATTGTGTTGATTTTTTGGAAGACATATATATATATATACCTATACATCTATATATATATATATATATATAAATATATAAAGAAAAAAAAAAAAAAAAAATGACAGAGGCTTATGAAGGCCTTCTTAAAAACAACAAAAAATTGCAAAAATGAAGTCGCATCGACGTGTTACTTACACCCGCGTGTTAAAAAAAAAAAATGGCTATACGATAAAAATAGTGTGTGTTACAGCAGATAGACCACAGGAGCCGGGGGAGGGGAATAATTCACAAGAGTAGATGGACTGATTCATGCTCTGCCCTCCCTGTTCTTCGTTGCCATCTTTGCGTGAACTTCCATGGCCCGCCTAATGGTGGCAAAGTTCGTTTTCGTTTTAGTCTTGTTCACTTTAAATATAGGCGCATATCTCAGCATATCTGGGAAAATCATGAAGGACACACTTCCTCCTCGTATGTACACTTGCTGAAGATGAAGGAGGGGAGGGGGGGGGTGAACACCATAAAGAGGTAGTCCAATACAAAAGAAGGATCAGACATGCTTAAGTATCCCTCCGTTAACACCCTTAAAGGTTCATATTTTGTTCGCTCCATAGATGGCACATTCTGCATCTGACACGCCGCTTTTTCTTACCTCCAGGAGAATTTGCTTTCCGTCCTTTTTAATCACAGAGACGTTCTCTAGAAGGCAGTTCATGTTATCCTCTGCGAAAAGCTAAAGGAAAGAAGGGAGGGGGGGGGGGCGTGTGGTGTGCAGAAATAAGAACCATGCTCTCACATAAGTGTTGTTATATATACACGGTATGCGCATAAATAGATACACTCATATTTAATGTGCCTATAGATAAAAATACGTTGAGTCAGTTATGAAAGATACGCTTACCAATGTGCCCCTGTAGAGGACTCCCGCCTTCGTCTCCACCGAAATTGTATGGCCTATTCCTTCATGCAGTAATTTTATGGGTATTCCTACCGACATCCTGTTCGTTGCTCGCTACGCGCTACACATGTATATATGTATATATAGGTACACGTTATCGTGTACTCGTGTCGGGATTAACAGATAATGTAAGCTCTGTGCAGTTCCACCTTTCTGTTATTGCTGTTTCTCTGGTATATTTGTTACATATATCTACAATGCCTTCAAAAGGGATCCCACCTTTTTTTTTTTTTTTTTTTTTTTAAAGTGAGAGGGAAAAATCAACTTAAAACTAACAACTTTGCTTCTTTAATTTTTTCCCTTTTTATGTTGTAACTGGTTGGGATGACTGCCAGAATTACAATTAAAAAAGCATAAAAGGGAAAGCATTACATAGCAAAAAAAAAAAAAAAAGAAAGAGAAAAAAAAAAGCGTGTTATTTTGTTTATGCCCGATCGAAGCCTCCCGTGCAACCTTCCATTTTTTCTTGCCAAAGTTAATTCTTAAAAAAGGATAAAGCAGCACCTTCACGTTTATCTAAAAATGGAAAAAAAAAAAAAAAAAAAAAAACAGTACAACACAGCACAATGACAATACAGTTAAAAGGGCACAACAAAAGGTAGTCGCAGTATCTGATCACGCTTAAATATCCTTTCAAAGGCGCACTTTCCCCTCGTAACATTTCGCGTATCTTTTGTGGCACATGTTAAAGCATACTTATACTCCCTTGCTGAATGAAGAATAGGAAAAAATAATAAAATAAAATGTGCTTTACAAAGAAAAAGCTCCTTTTTACGTGTAACCCTTTTAACGTAAAATATAACCACGCAAAATGGTGAACATTTGAGATGTCAATGTGATAAATGCCGCAAAATCGCATTGGACACATCTGAGAAGGAAGAATCTACCTTTGGTGATCTCGCATCGTAACAGTATTACACACCATACCTATCTATGCGCTGTTAGTGTTCATTTTGGTTTATTTATTTTATTTTATTTATTATTTATTTTTTATTTTTTCTACTTTGGCACAAGGATAAGCACAACAAATGGACAGCCATGCACGCGTAGATCACCTCCTTAGTTCTTTTTTTATACGTGGGCAGACACTAGCAGTGGCGCTAAACATATGATGCCATTTGTTAGTGGGTTGCTATTGGGGTGCAGTCCTATGATCGGTTATGCGTGTAGATATGTGTATGAGTTTTGGGTTGTAAGTTTGTGCAGAAAAATGGAAATATATCGGCGAGGTTAAAACAAAAAAACACAAAAAAAAAAAAAAAAAAAAAAAAAAAAGAAAAAAAAGAAAGAAGAAGAAAACCAAATATAGCTGAGCGGAATGCAGCGGAGAGAAAAAAATACTGCTACACGGAAAAGAGGGCGACATGAGGGATATGCCGTCCGTCTCCATTTAATAATAACCGGGGGGGACGCCTCCATTCATAACGTTTGGGGGAACACTGCTGTCCGCGTCGTTCCTAACGCTATTGTCCGCTCCGTTACCTGCACCGTTACCTGCACCGTTACCTGCACCGTTACCTGCACCGTTACCTGTACCGTTACCTGCACCGTTACCTGTACCGTTGCCTGCACCGTTGCCGATGTCGCTGATTTCGTAAGGGTCAGAGCTCTTTGCAGCGTCATCGGGGTTACGCGGCGCATCATTGCGCACACTGGGTGTGACATTTTCGATGCTACCCGTACTGTCCAGATTAAAATCGTGGGCGCTACTGTTGTTGTGGGTGTTGGCTTCGTTCAAATCCTGCGGACCGGTGTCCTCCACAGGAGTGTTCACCACTGAACTATCCACCATCGGATTATTCTCCACCTCACTCACGCGTTCGTAATTAGCACCTTCCCCCTCAGCATCCCCCCTGTTTAATTCAAAGTTGCCATTTTCTAACTGCATATTATTATCGATAATCAATTTGGAGGAAAAATTATCCAAGGTGCTAACATCCTCATCCTTCGTTTTGGAAAGCTTCAAGCAGATGGGTAAAAAAATCCAATTCTTCCTCTTCATATAAACATACATTACTGTTCTTCCTACTTGTAGAGCAATGAATTTATTTCGTCTAATGTTAAAGAAGACTGGCTTCCTTATCTGAATGAGGGTTCCAAATTTACTCTTGCAATCTTCTATATAAAAATTTCCATTATAAAATTTAATCATGGCATGGAACCTTGAGACGGAGATATCATTTACACGTACATCGGTGTCATGTCCTCTACCCATCCGAACACATTTTGTATTAGCCAAACTAACAATGTAGAATCCCTTGTTTCTATCATTCATTAATTCGATGACAATGTAGGGAAGTTCTGGTTTGGGGATTTCATATAACTCCAAGAATTTGTTCTGTGCATAAATATAAGTCGGATAGGGAAATTTACACAGTTCACAATTTAGTTGCTTCCAGAAGAAGGAGTAGGAGGAGCACTCACTTCTAACGTTTAATCTTCCCTTCATCCACGTTCTAATACAATTCAAATGCACATACTTCATAGACCCTTTACACTTACATGGGGATATCAATGGGTTGTTTTCATTTTCGTATTCGCACAGACATATTCTACAATTGTACATGCTGGGTGTCCCCACTTCACTTTTATTTTGCCGAACCAAATCTTTCGACTGCATGGTTTGGTAATCTGTCATCGACGAAATTTTCCCTCTACTCCCGCACGACATGCTCATACATGTGGTTCTCTTTCGCATAAATCTGAATGAATCTTCGTTGTTACTACCATTTTCTCCATCTTGGCTTCCGCTTATATTCTCCAATTCATCATTACATTCTATAAAACTTACAACGTTGTTGGTGTTATTCAGTGTGTTACCTCCTTCTCTTGGCGCATTTACAGAAGGGGCATTATGCTCAATTTCATTACTACGTATGGAACTAATTTCCCCGGTTTGATTCCTCAAATGGGGGTTACTCACAGAAAAGTTTGAGTGCACCCCATGTGAATCATAGGGGGCTTCTTGTTGTTCTATGTTAGACAAAGAAGCTTGTTCATTTTCCGACAAATTATTTGTCTGGTTTACTTCCCCCTCTGCTTTGTCCCTTCTAACATTCGTACCACCACCACCATCGTCGTTGTCTATTTCGCTTATCGCACCATTGCAATTAGCCTGCGATCCTAAAAAACGGTTCGCTGCGCCACTGTCATTTTTTTGTTCACATGAAATCTGCATTGTGTGTTTATCATTAACGGTACCATTTCCACTCTCCGTCTTCCCCTGTAAGGGGTGGTCTAACACACCACCAAAGGGGGATTCTCTGAACACTGCTACATCTTCCTCATTCTTCTCGTTCTTACTTTGTGCGTCCCTCCCTTCCACATTAAGCATGTTCCCCTTAAAAAGATAAAAATCATCCACGTACGAATTGTTGGAGGCTAAATTGATGTCACATTCTTGTGGTCTGTTTGGTTCATCACTGTTCCCATTGATACATTTCCCAAGGAAGCTTTCTCCCTCTCTGGGCAATTCGCTCCCCTCCACCGCATCACTAAGATCATCCACATCGTCATATAAGTTATAGCTATCCTCCACACTGTTATTGACTGCGGCACAATTAATGTCAGCATTCTCGTCTTCTTGCAGTTGGCTACTGCGTAAGGTGATATGCGGATTGATACTTCCGCTGACATAGTTGCTCGAAGTAATATTTTTATCAATTGGGGCATTGTCTCCCGTGGGATGCTTCATTCCGGGAGTAGGCATCATCCCGTGGGGACCAGCTCCAGGGTGAACCATTTCTGGGGCGTCGGTTTCGCATTCATCATCGGCAAAGGGAGACAGGGATTTGTTGTATTCCCTTTCTTGCTGCAAATTTGTGATAATTTTTTTTATTTTCAACTTGACCCTGCCGAGCTTTATAATGTCATCTTCGTGCAGTATGGAGGTCTTGTTCTTTAGGTACTTCACGATGACCCAGAAGTTGTCTGCGTCGTTTCCTCCGCTGTCACCGTGCTCCCTACCTTCTCGACTGTTATTACGGCCACTGTTATTTGCGTTATTATCGGCATTGTTATCTGCGTTGTTCTCCGCGTTGTTACTGTTACTGTTCTCTGCATTGTTATCGCCTGCGTTATCAACACTCTCCTTATTTTCCCCGTTCGTCACATTGTTTCTCCCGTGCGCCTGACCAACTGTAGTCCCCCCCGCAGTGCTGGACCCATCGTTCGTGCTATCAATACAAGGTATCAACTGGTAATTATTATTTATATACTTTATCTTACATATCAGCTTCATACTTGAATTATTTAACATTATTTTATTTATTTCTTCTTCATTCTTAATTTCTACGTTAATATCGTCCTTCAATATGTAGTAATAATTGTACAGGCATTTTATCTTAAAACATTTTTTGTAGAAATTTTCGCTCTCATAATCGAACAGCCCATGGCTGTTGTTGATCCACGTGTAGCAGTTGACATTTATAATGTAATTTTTGGTTTTCACACTTCTGTTTTTTCTACCATTTATCATTCTTCTTTACTTCTCAGGATGTTTCTTCTCTTTTTTTTTTTTTTTTTTTTTTTTTTCTTTTTTTGTCCAATTTGCGGGATGGGTTTTCTCCCTCACTCTCTTTCCTATTTGTTTATATGTCGTATGTTTTGGCTAGCCGGGAGAGTGTCAACCTGCTCGCGCTTGCCTTTAATATGCGCTGTATGAATACACATGCAGACACAGAACGCGTAAACTTGTGCAGTAACTACAAGGTATGTAATCATCCACAGAGATAGACTTAAAAAATTAAGGGGGGGGGAGGCCTTTAAACACACACATCAAAAATTTAAAATGATTAATTCAAAGCGGATTATTGCAAAAAAAAAAAAAAAAAAAAAAAAAAAAAAAAAAAAGCTAGTTAATATGTATATACCCCTGCTCGTTGTAGTAAACAGACACCCGAGGAACTTTTGCACTTCCTGTGCGTTGGCAGGGAGTTACACTTATATGACACGCCGTTTAACTCGATTATGTCCGGTTTGTTAGCTTATCCCGTTATGTCTATTTTTTCTTGCTTTTTCCTGAATGCGCTTCAGTGATAATCCCTTTCGAGGATTTTTAAAATGGTGCAGTTTTAGAAAGCTCTGAGAAGGCTGCAAAGGTAAATACGCCTAGACGCACGTGTGCTGCATACACACAACATACAGAGCGCTCCGCATACACAGAGGTGCGCGCAAGTTATCCAAACGGAGGAGAAGTAACAATTCAGTAGGGACACACACTGTTCATCTGTCTAGCCTGATGGCTGATCATAGGGAAATTGGGACGGCAATTCAAACTATATACAAGGGTAAACAAATGACCCTTACGCATGTGTGCAAGTGTATTCACTATTTCGTTCAGCTCGCTGCTACACGGGGAATCCCAAAGTAACACTTGGTTCCCACCGTTTCCTATTTCGTAACTAATTTAGTTATTTAAGTGATTGTTGCTTGTCACGCCTCGATGTTCGCTTGCTTACACAAATTCTAACGCGCCCGCGTGTGTGTGCACGGTGCGCGAATAAACTGGAATGAACACAAACACACTGGCGATTGTGCATATAAACGTACGTGTAATTTTTTTTTTTTTTTTTTTTTTTTTTTTTTTTTTTTAAATCACAATGTGCAACATTTAAATATTTCGCTTCTTGGTAGAAACCTCCAGGAAAATGTCTCTTTTATGAGGGGGCGAGAAAAAAATAAAAGATGGTAAACGTGATAAATGGATTAGCGCGGGGACGATCGTGATAAGCATCATAAGCGTAGCAAGTACACCAAATAGAGAAGTCGGGAAAGCAAAAAAAAATAAAATAAAAAAAAAATAATAAACAAAATGGGATGAAGTGAAGGCAAATTTCGCTATGGCCAACGAACCATGCTGCGGGGAGGGGAAAACAAAATGTGTAAAAGATAGACTGTAACACAATTTTGCGTAGTGGTCCACTTTATGGCGTCATGCAAAATGGTACCACGAATCGCAATGCATGGTGTTGGAACGCACATAAAAAGTAGCAAAAGGGTACATATGAACCGGGGGCAGCACGGGAAGGAAAGGACAACACAGGTATACACAATTGAGGTAAAGGCAAAATTTTACGCGATGGGAGTATTTGATATGTAACACGTCGTGGGCGCTGAGGTGGCTACTTAATTGTTCAGCATTAAAAATGGAAATTACTTTCAATTAAAAAAAAAAAAAAAAAAAGTCCTACCTTATAAGAATGAATTATACAAATTCGATTAGGTTATCCTATGCAGTACGCTTAACAACGTTAGAAGGGAACAGAGTTAACATAAATGTAGTGTACCACACATGTATATGCTGATAAGTATACATTCCGTTTGTTTATTAACCATCACACGTGAGGGTAGGTGGGTAGATATAATCACATGAATAAATTTAAAGAAACGGAATTAAAAAAAAAAAAAAAAAAAAAAGACGGCGAATTACCCCAAAAAAAATGAAGCATTTTTTTTTTTTTTTTTTTAATTCCTCCAAACATATACACGAAAGTAGCTAAATGTATGTGTGGTGCGGTTTGCAGTATGACGTTGCAAAACAATCAATGTAGAGGATCGGAACAGTCTGTTATAAATGAACTCATAATGTACCATTAGAATCGTATGCATATGAAAGAAGACGCACTTTAAGGAGTAAAAAAAAAAAAAAAAAAAAAAAAAAAAAGACTTAATCTTCTGTACACACAAACATACAGCTTTGGCTCCTACGTATGTGTAAATATAACTACACGTGCACGTGGAAACAAGTCTAGTTAGCAAAAAAAAATGATGTAACAAAATCAGCGCTTTAGGAATTTTTTTTCTTTTCCGCGGAAACTATGAGCAAAAATTCAGTCACGGGGAGTGTACACATGCGATGCATTCTCAAACGGAAGAAAAAAAAAAAAAAAAAAAAAAAAAAACAGAGCTGTTTTGGCAGCACGAAAAAATGCATACATAGTACATGTACATATTAATGTACACTTGCACGTGCACCGCGAACGGACGAAGGTCGGAAGAGTGGCACGAGAAGTTCACTTAAAAGTATCTACATGTATAGAGCACGGTGGGTGTTGAAAAATGGGTATGAAAACGCAGACGAAGTATATATGCACATATACATTTTCACACTCTTGCCCTTTGTAGGAAATTTAAAAAAAGTAGGGCAAATTACAAAAGGTTATTTCAAAATGTTAACTTGGTAATATTTCCCTACAGGGTGCGGAAATTTCGAAGCAACATATCACAAAAGGGTTAATTCTTCGGTGTTAGTTGCTTGGAGTGACACTCCACATGTGCAACTGCTTTTATATATGAGTCACACGTTTGGGTATATGTACGGGAACGAAGCGACATACAGTTGTTTTGCAAATTTGTAGCTCGTGCCTATACGTACATAATGTATGCCTACGCGAGAAGCGCAATTAACGAGTACTAAACAATGCGGTATTGGCAGCAGGAATAAAGCAAATAATTGCAATAAAGCAGGGGAAAATGGCTAACAAATGCATACTTTAATTGTTTCTCCTTTTTTTTTTTTTTTTTTTATTACGTTATAAGAATTTTTTAAAATGATGATGAAAAGGCAAATTCATTTAAAATCTGATACAAATAGCTCCTACAAGGCGGATAAGCTAAATTTTTTATCATTTTAAAATTGTAGCGATGTCAATTTAGATTAATTTTTTTTATGCTAATTGGAAAAAAAAAAAAAAAAAAAAAAAAAAATGCCGCCACGCAAAAAGGTGTTTTATAAAAATTGTCAAGTTAGGAAATATATTCTACCTAAATGCGACCCGAAATTCAGTCGCAAAAATGGGGAAACTGGAAATGTATATTTTCACTTTATCATCATTTGAAGGGTGTTGATTCATTAAAAGATGACACTATAACAATGTATGGTATATGCTGACTTGTTCATTCTGTTACAATAGTACTATATTTTCCACTTCTTTTAAAAAGATAATTCTTGTATGCTCAGCCCTCATCCCCATATTTCCGTGTAAAAGTAATTTAGGGATAGCTGCATGGGTTCACGGAGGGGTGGTAACGAGAAAATGAAATAAATTGGTATTCCGAATGGAAGTGCAAAAAGGGAATATACCTTTTTATTTCCCATACTTCTCTTCTTTGTTTTTTTTACTATGTTTCTCCCGCCATGCTAGGCAATCCACTGTGAGCATAAAGTGTGAACGCAACAAAGGGGAAAAACGAACCAGGGCTGTACTGCTACCTGTGTTGTACAGGGGAAGAAGTAGTGCAACCTTGCACCTATAAGTGATCCACACGGCACGCCCCCTTACGGAACGGGCTTAGAAAGTGCGGAAATTAACGAAATGGGTCACAAAGAGGAAAAACGAAGTTCTGTACTGTCCATATGGAGAAACTGAACAAGCACGGTTTGTACGGAAATCGCAGCATAACAATGCACAAAAAAAAAAAAAAAAAAAAAAAACTCTTTTTAACCTGTTCTTCTGTTGTGAATACTGGTGGTGGTCATGCGATCGTCTAAGTATATGCTAATCTACCCGCTCACAAATTTTTCCTACGCACTGTTAAGTCGCCTTCCATTCTAAACGAACTTACTTATCCCCGATTTTTGCGCATAACATATGATCATGTTGCCTCGTCGGTAGCATATGGCTTAACCCCGCCCTCAGTGCACTCCAAAGGAGAATCACCTTAACAGGCATGCACTGGAACATGCACACATGTGGATGTACGCGGTGTGTGTGTTGAGGGGGGGGTTCGGCGCACCAACTGGGAGAGCACTTGTAAGGTGCAAAAAGGAAAGAAAAAAGAGACAACCGTGAAAGTAAGGGGGAAATGGTTCTTGAGTAGATATACCTGGAAATGAAACCGTGGATATGATAAATGTACACTGAACAGGAAAGCACATGTAGCTACGTAGATCATCAACGTAGGGGCCACATTTTCCTTGTTTGTTTCTTTCGCGATGTGGAGTTCTCATAGAAAAGGGAAAAAGAGAGCTTCGAATATATGTAACACTTTTTTGTAAGAACTAGTGGAACATTCCCTGAGCACCGGGAACGATAAAGACATTTTCCCTTTATTCAAAAGCCAACACGCGGTGAAAATCAATCCTTATTAAAAAAAGGGACCCAAATGGTACACCTCAAGCGAAAAAATTCACATGTATATGCTTTTTGCGACTTTGCGAGTGCATCATTTGGGCTCCGCGAAGTTGTAGCTACTACTTGGTTCATCTCCTCCGCCAGAAGATTAATATATAACTATTATAGGGGGGGAAAAAAAAAAAAAACTTCAAAAAATTAAGGCAGAACAGGAGAGAGGGAATTGCTTTTACACCATTTCCTTTCTGCTTCGAATAATTTTACACTGTAACTCTCTTTGGAAGTTCATTGTTGGCCGAAATGACTGCACATGCTAGGAGCCACAATATCTGTGTGTAAAAAAAAAAAAAAAAAAAAAAAAAAAAAAAGCCACGCACGCAGGGGTGAAGAAAGTAAACGCGCTTATATATACGTATATATATCCATGTATATATATGTGTGTATGTGTATGCGTGTGTGTGAATATCCTTCGCGTGAAGAACTTGTGCTTGCAGAAAAGTTACTCCAATTCGCTTATGGCCGCCCCACCAATTTGACCCAACACCACAAAAGAGAACTCTCCTTTTTGGCGAAATAGTCCTGCTCAATCCTCCTCTTTTGCTTCCACGCCTTTACTCCACCGCCTGTACATCCCCACGTTTCCTTTCTCTAGCAACGAAAGCAAAAAAGAACATGCAAGAAAAGATCCTCCAAAAAAATAAATTGGCACTAAATTGGAAAGATGTATAAGTTCCTGCTTGCTTGCTATGCGTTGACGAGTGTTTTTTTTTTGCCTAATGAATCGAAAAATATCGAAGGGAATTTAAACGTGTCCCCCGAACTGGACGGTATCTTTTTGTACATAAGAGGAGAGCCGCCATAGCGAAGGCGGCGCCGCATGTAACTGCTATATTCTCATCGTAGCTCTCCACGCCCATGTTGATCACGCCTATGTTGATAAATCCCATGTCGATAAATCCATCACTCCTTTCCACAGAAAACAGATATATTTCCCTGGACAAGAACAATATAAACGACTTCATCAAGGTGAAGGAAAACAATTTTCTGTTCAGTGTTACCTGCAGGACATCCAAATTTTTGAGCGGCGCGAAGAATTACGTTCTACGTACGGTGTCTTCCTCGTTGGGTAGGTATCTCGCGCTAATCGGAGGGATCCCCCCCCCCCTCCGCGCATTGTTAGGGGGGCCTTGCCGCACATTCGCAAGTACGGTCATTACACATACAGTTGTTGCACGTCTAATCGCTCTGCAGACCTGTTGGAATCGCTGCGGTCGGATCACGTGAACCCTGAGAATGTAGAGGCCCTAGAAGGCGTGGTGGAGAAGACATGGGACCGAGAAAACAAGGAGTTCCTAGAAACGACAAAAAAGCTAATCGAGCAGTACACAGATAGCGATCTGTTCATACTACAAATAGGACTGAACAGCATCGCATCAGCAATAATCGAGAAACCGGAAAATGTAATTTTTGTAGAGGAAGATGTAGAAGTGTGTAAGAATTATTTCATCCACAAAAATAATAGGTGTTTGTTACTGTTGAAAGGAGTGCAGTTCTACTGCAAAAAGGATGATGAGGGTGATGAACAAAAATACATACACGATACGCTTGACTTAATCACAAAAATTTACCAAAGTAGGAATAACCAAGTGATAGATGTGCTTATTGTAAGCCACAAGTATCCAGTGGCCTTGCTATACTATATGTACCCCTACATGGATTCCTCCACCTTGGTCATACTAATGGATAACTTAAACCACCAAATGAAGGAGGCCATTTTTGAGTACTACAATTTTATAGGCGAGGCAGATTTTTCCAAAAGTTTTGAGAAGCGCTTTTTTAATTCCTACGTGCAAAAAGAACATAATGATATAAGTACCCCTAATGAGAATGCTACCACTAAATATGAACTGAACGAAAATGCCTACATCTATAGCAAAATGAAACAGTCTCCATTTTATGTAATCACCTTGAACCCTAAAATTATGATGAACCCACCACATAATCGATACAGAGCTTTTATATCCAATGAGTACACCTCCTCCTACGAGACAGAAATAGCAAGAATGATAAAAGATATTGAAAAAATATTAAAGCTCAATGATACTTTCTACAGAAACAACAAAGCGTTAGTTCAAAATTATTTCTCCGTTATAAATGAATTCGAATTTGAATTCGATAATGATAATGATGAGCATGTGAAAAAACACGTGACAGAAATGTTGACATCTATACTGAATTCCTTTGCTACAACAGGAGATATAAATAAAAGCAATTACAAGTATGCCTTGGAGAATTTAGGAAACATATTCCGATTAATGCTTTTCAATATTTATAACAACTCAAAATTTAAGTTGCTTTTTACTCCCTTAATTGACTTTTTTAAATTATACATAAATAAGGATGACGAAAATTATATCGTGTATGAATTCTTGCTCTATGGATTAATTAAAAACTCCAGTCAGGTTGCCTCCTATGAGTTGAAGGAACTACTCTTCCTTGATGTTTTAAGAGATATTTCCAAAACGGTGAATAAACTCTCCATTGCTGAAGTTATTCAGGTCGTTACCAGACTGAATATCTTACTTAAGAAACTCAGATCCAGGGAAGACATTACACACGTTAAGGAGTACATCAAGCGCGAATTCAATATCGACTATATTAACAACGAGTTGTAAGTGATAGATGTAGGTGGGGAAGAAATAATATACATCTCTATCGTATTCTTCCATGGAATAGACTTACTTTCGCAATGGCCACAACTTTGTTTCTATTTATGCAACCTCTGTGTTTCCTTTTTTTTTTTTTTTTTTTTTTTTTTTTTTTTTTGTTTCATTTGGGACTGTGCAGAGGTGTGCTTCCATTCTTGCACGATCACACCCTGCATTTTCCAGTACACATTGTTTTGTTCAGACCTGCGAATTACACATCGATTGGCTCTCCCCACCCCCTTTTGTGTGTCCTTATCGCAGTAGAGGTTTGCTAACCCTTTTTTGTGTTTTCACATGTAGGATCCTTCACACGAAAAACTTTCAACGTATTCACTCTGTAGCAGTCGACTTTATCTGTTCATGTACTTATCGAAAAAAAGGGGACTCAATCTGCCCCCACCCCCTCTTTAATAGGGTCTTACCAGGTATCGTTATATACACCTGCGCGAGCTCAAATCCATCAGCGTTGTACTCACGTACATTGTAAGATAAATAGATGCTGCCACACAACACTATGCAATTCCAAGAAAAACGAAATTTAAAAAATCAGATAAAAGGGGAATACGAAGAAACTGCTCATCTGGCATATGAGGGGTTCCTTCCTCCATCTACTTTGTTGTCCCTTGTTTCTTTTCCCAAATTATTCGTAAAGAAGCTAAACAATTTGCCTCTACACGTGGCATAAAGTTAGGTGTGTTCAAATTCTTGTTGATGGAATATGCTAATGCATAAATGGGGGAAGGAGGCTACCAAAAGATCCACTACCAGCAATATACACACGCAGATTAGGTACAGAGTATGATGCACTTTTCCAGGTGCTACTCCTGAAGGAAGGGAAAAGCCCATTGGAGCTTATAATAAAAAAAAAAGCAGCAAAGAAAAAAAAAAAAAAAAAAAAAAAAACACCTTTTTCCAATTAAAGAAAAACAATTTACATAAACTGATGTAATTATAACTATAACTCATTTAACAATTTGGCTAGCTCACCCTATCCTTCCATTGGAATCCAATTTATTGGAGGCTCGGTCCACATTCTAGATTCAAACAATTGCTTCCTTTTCCATATATATGAGTCGCTCAGTTGTAGGTGGATCACTAATACCACCTTTTGCACGTGGAGTCCCAAAACACATGCTCAGACGGATAGGTCGGGGCTGGATATTTCGGCAACAGATTAACTGGGCAGATAGGAATAGCCTTCCGTACGTATTCACTTCTGTAGCTACTTTCCCCTTCAAAGGGTAATGACCTTGTTAACTTCGTTTCCTGCCTAGGCGGTAATTCCGGCAATGGCTTTGGACCAAACTCACTTCGGTAATTGCTCTCCCCTTCGAAGGGAAGAGACTTGGGTGCCTTCTGTTCAACTCTTGGAGGTAATTCCGGCAGTGGCTTTGGACCAAACTCACTTCGATAATTGCTTTCCCCTTCAAATGGAAGCGACTTTACCAATTTTGTCACTACCCTAGGTGGCAGGGGGGGTAGAGGTTTAGGTCCAAACTCGCTTCGGTAATTACTCTCCCCTTCGAAGGGAAGCGACTTTGGTGCCTTCTGTTCAACTCTTGGAGGTAATTCCGGCAGTGGCTTTGGACCAAACTCACTTCGGTAATTGCTCTCCCCCTCGAAGGGAAGAGACTTGGGTGCCTTCTGTTCAACTCTAGGAGGTAATTCCGGCAGTGGCTTTGGACCAAACTCACTTCGATAATTGCTCTCCCCTTCAAATGGAAGCGACTTTACCAATTTTGTCACTACCCTAGGTGGCAAGGGGGGTAGAGGTTTAGGTCCAAACTCGCTTCGATAATTGCTCTCCCCTTCGAAGGGAAGCGACTTGGGCACCTTCTGTTCAACTCTTGGAGGTAATTCCGGCAATGGCTTTGGACCAAATTCGCTTCGATAATTGCTTTCCCCTTCGAATGGAAGCGACCTCATCAACTTAGCATCTTGTCTAGGCGGTAGTTCCGGCAATGGCTTTGGACCAAACTCGCTTCGATAATTGCTCTCCCCTTCGAATGGTAATGGTTTTACTATTTTGGGGCATTTGTGGAATCCGCACGTGCAAATTTCATCTACACATAAGCCTGGTCGCTTACTGGGGGATTCCTTTCTTCTCTGTTCACTGTTTCTGTCCAAAGACAAAATTCTATTAGCATAGAAATAATCCTTTTCATTTGGTCTGCCATAGTCTTCCGCACACTCGGAGTAATCAGAATTGTCACAGTTTTTGTAGTCCTCAGGCACGAAATTAAATTTCACTTTGGGTTTCTCTGCAATTATTTCCATATTGAGTGTACTTATTGTGAAACACGGTTTAAAAGGGGTGCGCCCAAATGGGGAAGAAGATCACTGCAGAGTTTTTTTTTTCTTTTACAAAATGTAAAGTAGAGTTTTACGTGTAACACTACAATTGTGACAAAAATATATGTATATATACCCTTTGTTTATATCACTGTTAAAACAAAAAAAAATTATGCATCTTCTAATAAAAAAAAAAAAAAAAAAAAAAAGACTAAAGAAGGACGTAAGTAAGATGGCTAAAATTAAACATGAGGATATGATATATCTATGAACGAGGAGGGAGAAGTGTCAAATCATTGAGGGGTTGTGCCATTTCTACAAACTGGGCCAAGTGCATGCCCTTGCGGGGTAGGGAGGTAAACAAACACATGTATCTACAAAAGGGGGGGGGAACAGTTGTATTTGGACAATTGCAATGGTGAGAAGGGACAACACGTGACGCACCTTCACATATCGTGTCGTTGCAACTTCTATGTTACAACGGTTGGAACACAACCATGTGCTCATATAATACGTGCAATACACACTTATGCGCAAACTGTTGTGAGCCTCTTTTTTTTCACACACATAACATGTGACAAAAATGAAATAACGTCAAAAAAAAAAAAAAAAAAAAAAAAGGATAGCAAAAAAGTGAGAATTGTTAACAATTGAAAAATAAAGGAAAAACACGTTTAAGGAAATATGAATGTTACATTTTTTTCTTCTTCTGTCTCGTGTGAAAAACACAGCATTTTTTTTTTTTTTTTTTTTGCAAAAATCGGTGAAAAATTAGCTAAAGTGTGTAGATACAGCAACTTTTTTTTTTTTTTTTTTTTAATACATTTGTTAAAATGGTCAGGTAAAATAGTAGAATTATTGTTGTTTTTCAGGAAGCTCAGTGCAGGTGCAAAATGAAGTCAGAATTTTTTTATTAAGCTAAACATTGTATAGCTAAATATATACACTTTTTTTTTTTTCTTTTTTTCCCTTGCCCGTTCAGGTATAACAACTAAATGTAGCTTTTTTTTTTTTTTTTTTTTTTCCTAAAGGCAGCACAAAAGCAAAATTTAACCTGACCCGTTCATAACAATAAACTACTAATGCAACAGAGGTACATTTGCACACTTGGTTTTTATTTTCACTATGTCGAACAGAACAATCAGATCTAAGTCTTCCTTAGGGCAATTATTTAATCACCCCTTCGGGAGCACATTTCAGTGAAGCGAGGCTTCCCATTTTTCCAAAAAAAAAAGGCACATGGCGGTGTGCTCCATGCTGTACAGCTACAGGATTGTCTATTGGAAGCGTAACATGTGTAATCAATAAACAAATGGACAAACGCACAAATGCAAAAAAATGAGGCCATTTAAGCTTCAAATTAATGCTACTTGGACCACTTAGCCGACTTCCAAATTATGAAAATTGTAAACATGTGTGGGGGAGAACGTCATAAGTGGGGTTTATTTATGGGTCCATATTTTTGGAAATAAATGCATCTTTCCATGTTGCTCTTCAAGGGTACGGAACGAAGCATGCGCTTTAAATCCTTCTCGCGATGGCCATCAAATGAGGTTCGTCCGTTTTGCCTTTTTAAACTCGCAAAAAAGATTTCCATTCGTGCGAGCGGTCATAACCCCACAAAATGGGGAATAACAACTAAATTTATACATATTTCTATTTAAAAATGGTAAAATGGTTTTCATAATTCTTTTTTTTTTGTGTGTGTGTGAAATTGTGGCATATGTAAGTAGTTCACGTGTGTGCATATGGAAGGATGAATGCCAGCATACCCATACCAATGGTACAAGTGTCCACAAACACACACATGTATATATATATGCACGTACAACGCTTATTACTGCAAAACAAAAATTAACACAAAAAAAAAAAAAAAAAAAAAAAAATTGAAGATGATGAAAGATAACTTGAGAACCATTTGACATTACGTAAAAATGTTTATATATAAGGGGAATGTCTAAATGGTGGAACATTGTTCACACAAATAAATTTTACTAATAAATGCGTACTTCGACGTAACTGTTACGAAATAGTGTATATAGCTCAATGGATGCGCTTTCCATTATAGCAAAGTATGTAAAATGAAAAAAAAAAAAAAAAAAAAAAAAACAACAACTACAAAGAATGTTAATTTCTCATTCCCTTTTTACATTTGTTGTATAAAAAGAGGAAAGGCTAGCATACCATGCTTTTCGCTCTCCTATGGAATGTTACGCGCTGAGAGGTTATATCCTCGCAGACTCACATTTGGTTCTATTTGGATCAGTATTCCCTGTCATTGTACGGCACGGATCTGCCGTTGTAGTTGGCCTTCTTGTTAACCCCTGGTGCGCCATTTTGCGTGCTGCTCTTGAAGGTGTCTCGCTTGTGTTGGTTAACTTCGTGGTTATGACTGCTGTTATGGCTGCCATAGTTTCCATAACCAGTGTGGTGTTTGTAACTGCCATGGGTGGTGTACCCTCCGTGACTCCCGTACCCGCCGCGGTTCCCATCCTTGTACCTCACACTGTGGGAAGTGTTGGAGGGCGCGTCGTAGTTCGGATTATCCCTGCCAGATTGGTTTCTATGGGATGCATAGCTACTGTCGTAGGCGTTGTTATAGCTGCTCTCCTTCTTGCTATCGTATGTGTGTGCCGAGGCTGTATTTTTTGGGACCTTGTGCATAACCACGTTTCTGTAGCTCGATGGTGGGTAATTGTTGCCGTAACTGGAATTTTGATTTTGATAGGCTTGATGATTTTGGTGGCTCTGATAATTGGGGCCGTGGTGGTAGGAAGTATGGTTCCTGGGGGCACTCATATGAGAGCTGTAATTCCCGTTGGCGTAATTATTTCGGTGGTCCCGACCAGCGTGACCCCCGTAGCCACCGTTTCCGTAGCCTCCACTTCCGTGACCCCCTCCTCCGTACCCGCCGCTCCCGTAATTTATGACATGACTTCTGGATTGGCTACCCCTCGAGTAGGAGTATATATGGGGGTGGTTCGTACTTAGGCTGTTGAGGATCATCCTCTTCGCAGCGGGTGCATTGAATCTTTGTTTCCTTTCCTCGTTGTTGATGTCAAGCACGGTAAGCACCTTCCTTGGTCTCCTATGGTTTGGCAAAAGCGATGAGCGATGCTTTATAAGTTCGGGTTGGACAAAGAAAGCGCTATTACATGTGGTGGAGAAATTGGAGGAAAATTTAAAAATTTTCTTTAAAATGTTAACGTCACTGTCTTCGTGTTTGCAATTGAGATAGCCAAACAGGTTCATGTCTCGGTTGTTACTTATGGGGATGGTTAAATTCATATTCTTAAAAAGCTGATCGTATGCGTTTTCGCTGTTGTTGTCGCCTCCTTTCCGTTTTTGCTCGCTTTCTTCTTCCACATTGGTTGGTCTCTCGCTAACGGCCAGAGCCTCCCCCTCGGTGGTATTATCAGCGGGCGGATTAACATTCGCATTGTCGGTGCTGTTCATATCAGTATCGTTCTTCTTCTCACCCTCCTCCTTCATTTTCTTCACGTACGCCTTTATCGACTTGGTAATTTGCTTCGAAAGAGGGTGTGAACAGTTCATATAAATTTTGTTCATCCCTCTGCGATTCCTCTTCTTCTCTTCCTCAGTTAACGTGTCATTCAGCTCTCTGGCATGTTTGATAATCCTCTCCTTGTCTACAAAAGGGAGGAGGATAACCCACTGATATTTGTATTTCTTCCCGTTTTCCTCCTCTTTAAAGGTTTTCGGGTAAAAATCAATAATGGGGGAATCAGGTCGGACCATTAACTCTCTGTACCCCTTAGGTAGGCAGTGACTGGAATTCGATGGCAACACACAAAGTAACTGCTCAAGGGGGAGAATCGGTTCATCCTTTTGGAAGATAAAATTCACATTATCAATAATTAAATCTGATGACAGGGGTGCATAATAATAGGGATAATACCAATGCCACATGGGACAAGATTGAAAATAATATGAAAGCACCCAAGCCAGTCCTTCAATATATTTATATACCACTTCTTTCACAAAATCGTCTATATAGTCGGTTTCGTCTAAATGGAACTTGGCTTTGTAGTATTTTATTCTGATCACCTCTGGATTTTCATCACACCCAAGTTCTACGTCCTCTTTGGGGTGTTCACACTTGCCTGCCTTTTTGACAGCCTCTCTAAGGAGCATGTTAAATTCGTTAATATCGTTTATTCGTTTGGTTTCCATGTCTTCTATGTCGAACTGAAGGTCTCCTTTGGGGGGAGGATCCTTCGGTTGTGGTGCCTCCGCGTCGTTCTGTTCCTTACATTGTTCTGCTTCTCCATTGGGCTGATCCTTACATTGTTCTTCCTCCCCATTGGGCTGTTCCTTACATTGTTCTGCCTCCCCATTGGGCTGTTCCTTACATTGTTCTTCCTCCCCATTGGGCTGTTCCTTACATTGTTCTTCCTCCAACGATGCAGGGATTTCCTCCTCCATTACATTCTGCAAAGTCGACGGTTCGTTGTTGGTTGTCTGCTCCGAAATTGAAGACGACGCCGGCCGCACGAGGAAGTTGATGCTCTTCTCACCCTTCTTTTCCTTAAACTTGAAATTCCTGATTGGTTGCATGCTCTGTATTTTGGACTCATACAGCATTTTCTTATTCACGGGTGCGGGTTGCGATACCGCGGGGGGTAGTGAACTTCCTGATGGTGTCCCCGTTTGGTTGCCTATTACCGTGGAATCCTTAAACTGTACACTTCCCTCCCTATTTGAATTGCCACCTTCCCCTCCGACAATATCATAATCACGGCTATTCCCCGGACCATCCGTCAGCATCGCTGCGATGTTTCCCGAACCATCATTTTCCTCATCGGTGCACTTAACCCTCTTTAGGGAATCCTTTTGCTGATCCCTCTTTTCCCTTTTTTTCTTAAAATCGTACTGCGAAATGAATGTCTCTCTTTCCACCTCCGCGATGAAGGACACATATTTGGAAAAAGGCTTCAAATTAATCTTGCCCTCATTAATTAGATAATCTCCCAGAACGGGAAGAACCTTCTGGTATAGTAGAACAAGCTGGTCTATGCTTCCAGCGGCAATTGAAATGGAAGGCAAATGTGGGAGAAAATCATTTCCACAGAGAAAGCAAATAAAAATAAAATCATCAATGCACCTTTCCAAGTTGTAAGATGAATCGAAGAAAAATTCCTTCGATAGATACTCCCTCAAAATTGTTAAATCTAAAATTTGCAATTCGTTCCAGTTTTCATCATTAATTGAATAGTTTGGACTTTTGTTTATGTTAGCATAATGTGGGTCGTTATACTTGGTATATATTTTTTTCGTTTTTCTCATATGTGTGGTACAGAGAGGTAAATCCTGCTTACTCTTGAGCTTCCCCACGAAATCCTTATCTTGAACCTTTTCCTCCCCTTTAGAATCTAGAATAATTATTTCTCTTAGGATATAAAAATAGGGTTCATGACTAGCTAACGATAACATAATTAAGTCTGCGTCCATCCCGTGAATTACATGCCTGGTGTTAGGATCGTAACCAGGTTGACCCCTCTGTGATTTTATAAAATTATATATTTTATGTTCCCCTTCTCCACAAACATTAGCATCTGAAAAAATAACTACAATATTCTTCCACTTGTCATCATTTGTAATTTTATGCTCCACGAAATATTTCAAGGCAACTGACAATTCATACATGAATTGAGTCCCTGGGGTTATAATGTTACTGTCCCAGAAGGTGAACTCCTCTGGAACTTCTCGATTTTCTGATAAAAATTTTTCTCTCAATTCAATGTATGCTTTTCTTTCAATTTCTGAACAGAGGATAGATTTAAATCTTCGACTCCTCTGCTGGTTCATTTTAGCCTTTGGAGCTACTCCGTCAATGGCCATGTAAAGAAGTTTCCGGGGCTCAATTATATCAAACAAACGTTCTATGTACAAAAAAATATTTAGAAATATTTCTTCGTTACTTTTGGCTCTCCTGCTATTATCACTATGGGAGCACAAGTGGATTATTCCATTCATGTCAAGATACAAATTATCGAAGTAGCCATTTATGTTGTCTGAGCAGTGGTTTTCATCTGTGTTGTTTACATAATCGCTCAGATCTGGTACTCTATAGGTAGCCTTTCCCTCCGCATCACGGTGTCCATCCTGAATCTTCGTTCTCCTTGCGTACACATCGCTGTCTCTGGTCTCGTAGGTTGCTTTGGCTATTTTTGGGTACCTCGTAACCAGCCATCGGTAGAAGGTGGGTACTCCCATGCTTCGCGCGCCTTTTCTCGTCTATCTTTTCACCTACTCGGGTGGAAATTTTTTTTTTTTTTTTTTTTTTTTTTTTTTTTTTTGGGGTTCACTATATCTCCGGCTTAGTCTCTTCCCCGTGGAAACTTCTTCCGGAGTTCCTTTTTTTTCTAACTTGGAAAGAAATATACTTCCCTCAGAACTTTTTTTATCTCTCCCTTTATGGTAATTTTTTTTTTTTTTGGAGCTGTTACTGCTCAAAAGGAAAAAATATATATATATGTTGCCCTATTTACTTATTAAAATTATGGGAGGCTATACGGATAAGTCCTTTGCACACTGAATTAAATAATTTATTTTTTTTTCAAATAGAGAGTGGTCTATTCTGTCACTACGTGATGATCTGAATGGTAAAAATATGTGCTCTGCATATCTTTTTACTGTTCCATTTTTCACACGACTCAATTTTCCTCTCGTACATATATGGGTAGGTGTACATAGGGAAGATGGCCTTTACGCGCATCATATGTGTTGTGTGCGTATGTACATTCACGTACTGGTGGAATATAACTGGGTTGACCTCTCAAAAATAAGGGTTTGAAAAATATTTTCGTGAATTCTTGTGATGGGCATATACGTGGTAAGATCTGTGCGCATGCGCGAAAGGGGGGTTCCTTTGCAGGAAGGGAAGGTGTCTTTTCCACGTTACACGTAGGTTCAGCCTAGACACGTGCTTAACCGTTGCTCGTAATATTGTGGATCTCTCGGGATGTTATATCCCCGTGTAGTGTTATCTACGTCTGCACGCGCGGGTGACTATAAAAATGTGGATACTCGCAAGCCACGTTTTTTGTGTGCAGGTGGCATAAGCTTCGTCAAAATGATTAAACAGTTACTGTCCTAAGCATATGCTTTTAATATGTAGTTGTATGTGCATTTATTTGCGCTTTGTTGAGCACCGCTCTGCGTAAATCTGTGTGAACAGCTTTGGTGACTTCCTTAGTTATCACTTGGGCGCTCGATAGGGTTGCAAAGTCCAGTGATGCATCGCTGCGTCACTTCTTCATTACCCCTCTAAGTTGTACAGTCCGGGGTGGCGTCTCCCGATGGCGTGCTTCCACAACTGCGTAACCGGGGCTCCAAATGAGGGCGGAAAAAACTGAAGCACTTTTTCCCTCCTGAGAAAATTGGCACGTCGGTTAGTAAATGGCAAAAGGGAAGATGGCACTGTACGTCTTTCAATATACGGACTGGAGGGCGTGTACATGTAACATTGGGGGGGGATGTCCGCTAGTTAATGCGCTCTTACATTAACTGCCTGCTGTTCACGAATTTTTTTTTTTTTTTGAAGAATTTTAAAAAAGAATTTAATCTCCAATATGAAACCAACTTCACTTCGTTTCCCTTCGTTTCTTCGAATTTTTTTTTCTTTTTTTCTTTTTTTCTTTTTATCTCCCTGAATGAATTTTATTTTCATCCAAATTGGAAATGCTTGGATTTGTCACGTACCTCCGAGAATGGTTCGGAGTAAGATGTTCGTCCCTTAGCATGCGTGAATGGGGTATTTACTACTCCAGTGGGAATCTTCAAATATGCGCATAGGCACACTTGCGAAATGGTTGATAAGTAATGTAAGCTTGTTCAGTTCACGTTCGCCTCAATGGCTATTTCCCGCTTTTAGCGCGTCAAATATCTCTTCACTTGATAAACGGGAAAATTGAATCTCCACCTGGGGGAATATAGATATAAACATATATATTCAAAAATATACATACAAATATATACATATATAATATGCTTATATATATATGTATATAATGCTTTTCTCGAAGTGCCTTTTTTTTGAAATGCGCCAGCCCGAATGAATATGAGGCCTTAAAAGCGTGCGGCTATTTTGGTATATATGCAACTAGCTTTTTTGAAAAAAAAAAAAAAAAAAAAAAAAAAAAAAAAAAAAAAAAAAACATAGTATAAGTATATAGAGCGCACATTTCGCGTACATATAGCATACATAAGCACATCATGGACCAGTGCAAAGGCGGAAACTAATCTTACGTTTCACCCGACTGCGCCAAGTACAGTTAGGTTCTGCAGAAGCTCCACCTGCAATTCTTTTAAGTCAGGGCAAATCAAATGCTTCTCTGATTGGCCTGATGACATTTGTGATGATCTATCCGTTCCCATAAGAGAGCTATAGTACGGGGAATGCGGAAAAACTGCAATAAGAGGGGCTAGTACAGCAAAAAGTATTATGTTATTGCCTCCCCCTAATAGAATTCATCTCGGGGAAATTTATCACCTTTGGGGTTGTGTGACTGTATGTATATAACTGTTGGTCCCTTTAAACCATTTGTTCTGGAAAAAAAAAAAAAAGAGGAACAGTTTGTCGCTAGCTTTTTTTTTTTTTTTTTTTTTTTTTTAACCTACATACATGCAAGGGGGAAAACGGGAGGATAAATCTTTGTAACATCGCACCCATTTCATTTCGTTGTAAAGGTTGCTGCATAATCTGCTGTATATTATATGTTACCCCTTTTTCTTCCACTTCTTATCTCATTTTGTTTTTTTTTGTCAAACAAACGATCCCCCCCCCTTTGCTATTTTGCAAAAAGAAAAAAAGCTAACTGACGCACAAACACTTTCGTCACTGACTTTTCCAAAAAATGAACGCTGAAAAGGCTGAAGCGAACTCCAGGCTTCTGGAGCTTTCGAAGAGGAACCTGGAAAATGTAGGCCCTCCGTTGTGTGTCTCCCCTTTCCGGAGTACACACGCAGACATATGTTCCCATCTGTATGCGCTCATTCCTCGTGCGCACACATTACATGGGTGCTTGGCTGTCTTTCCCCCCTTTTGTAGAAAACCAAGAAGGAGCTGGAACAGAAACAGAAGCAGGAGTAAGCATACGTGGCCCGAGCTTGCTAGCCCCCCTCCCCTTAATCAAAACGCACACAACGATTACACCTATATATGATTGTGCACTTTCACATGTTTTGTTCGGCTTTCTCGTGCAACTCAACAACTGTGCCGAATGATGTTCAGCCATGTATTCCCAAATAGGCACACTTCAGGTGTAACAACTCACATACATCGTATTTTTCATTCATTGTGATAGGGAACAGCAGGAGCAGAGGAGGATCATCATGAAGTCTCTGTTGACCCCGGATGCGCACGCACGATGTAAAGAAAGAGGCGTCCTTCTAAGAGTGATGGGCTGGAAAGAGAGGCAATATCGGAAGGACTAGCCTCGCCGACAAGTATAACTAGTGAACAAAAGCCTAGTGCAATTTTAACTCACCCCAACCGCTCGCCACTTTTTACTTTTCAGTGTCAAGGATAGCCATTGTGAAGGAAGAGAAGGCCAGACGAATCGAGGACATAATAATAAGGGTAAAAGCTAAGGGACGGGAAAAGAAAGAAAAAGAGTGAAACAAAAAAAAAAAAAAAAAGAAGGGACATGAAAGGAGTTAATTTAACAGAATATGCATAATGACTCTTTCACCAACGTTGTAAAAAATGGAGTCTTCTCCCTCGGTTCCTTTTCTTCGCATCGCTATAATTTGAAAAAAAAAAAAAAAATTCCAATGACTAACGTTTCAATGAGGTAATGAAGTATTTACATGTACACATGCCCCACATGTTCCTACCATTTATTCCCTTTTTTCTTTCAGAATAGCCAAATGGGTATGCTCCAGAGAAAAATTGATGACGAGCAGCTAATAAAAATTATCGAGGTTTGTTCGCACGTCTACCTTTGTTTCTGTTGTATGCACATGCACAACGTTGTAGAGCCTCATTTGTTTTTCTTCATTTTTTTGCTTGTTTTCCTTTGTTTATTTGTTTCATTTTTGCCCCAACATTTCTCCTCCCTCTGCAGCAAGTGAGCGAGCAAATTTACAAAAAGGAACCAGTGATAGAAGTAAGTCATCGCGGACAGTTCGAATGAGTGCATATATGTGTGTGCACATCATTTAAAAAAAAAAAAAAAAAAAAAAATTCCCTCCATGTCAAGTTATTTTCCATGTTTTCTAATGGCCCCCCAGGGTGAGGGTTCCACCCGTGCGTGACTGCGTAGTTCGTTGCTCAAAAAAAAGCGACATACATAATTTTTTCTGTGCAGATAAGACGAAGGAAACAGTTCGATGACGATGATGACTTCAACGAAGAGGACTATACGTGAATGCGGGCAGTTGCGACATGGATAATTTTTTTTTTTTTTTTAAATAATGTGCAGAATAAATTCATCCTTTGTTGCTGCCCGTGGTTTGGTTGTATGCAAAAAGAAGGGGAAAAGGTAGAACGCTGAAAATGACTTTTATCAAGTGTTTCCTTTTTCCTCTGCTTTTGCTAAATTTTGTCAGTATAAAGCTAGTTCATGTGAAGTATATTATTCTTTCCATTTTCCTATATTTCATTTTATCCCCCTATGTTTTTTTTTTTTTTTTTTTTTTTTTTTTTCGATTTCGGGCTTTCATCGTTTTATGTTGTTCCCACACGCTTTCCCACTTTTTATGCCCAACGTTTTTATTCCCACCTCCCCAAATTAACACCAACCATTTTAATTAATATGTGTCCCCTGTTCTACCTCGCCCTCTAAAATTTATGTGTCTCAAGAGGATTATCAACCCCCCCCCTTGTTAGAAGTCTGCCGTAGACACCTCCGCCCGTTGCGTGATTTAGCCAAACTTGGGTGGCGCAAAGGAAGTCCAAAGAGAGACCTTTCTTTTTCTGTCTTCGTCCCCTTTTCCCTCCCACACCCCCGGAGAAGTTTAAATAGGGTCATTTGGGGGGGGGAAAAAAAAATATATTACCCCATTTGTGGATGCACAAATAAAGTGTGCCATTATCTCAGTTTGCAACGCTCTTACTTTAAGTAGTAAGATTTCCTTATCTCTTCAGATTCCTCCCTCCTAACCAATCATTAAGCCTTGCGTGCTTCCTTTTTTTTTTTTTTTTTTTTTTTTTTTTTTTACCCGTACCCATGAAGGGCAGAACGCACATTTGGGTTGCCCTCCTATTGGTTTGCCTAACCCCGCGTTTTAAAAATCTAGACAAGGATGTTTCTTCTCCTGTATGCAGAACTGATGATGTGTACACGGGTGATGCTTTTTTCCCTTTCAAGAAGAAAAAATACATCCTCTATGATGTGAACCTCGGAGAAGGCTTCAATGTATGTGTTGATCATGAGTGAGGGATTATAGGGGGTCATTCTTTGGGCGATTAGCAGAAGTAGCTGATTCGCTCAGAAAGAGATCCCCCAGAAGGGTTGCGCCCTCCCCCTCGTCGTAACAGAATTTCGTATGAATGCTATGCAATGAGTAATCCACTTTTGCTCACGTTTACGCCCCTTCCACTACACACATACGCAAACACACATACACAAACACACATTGCGTATATATAAACACGCACGCAGCTGCAGAAGGAAGTACTGTACCGAGTGGCGCTTGCCGTGTACTACCTCAACCAGGAGGTGCGGACACAAGTGCATTATCTTGTGTTGCCCCCCTGGTGCTACCTCACCCACTGGGGAAGGGAGAAAAAACACAACAGAATTAAGTGGAGCGTTTTCTTCAACATGAAGGTTTTGCAAAATGTGATCCCCGTGATAGAGTACACTGAATATGAAAAAGAGTTTGGGCCACACGCGGACTACATTCTTTCGTATCGACATTTCATTGGAGATTGGTCCAAAATGAACGAAAAAAAGAGTTTCCAATTTCTGGACATAGAGAAATGTCACGTGGAAAATTATAAATTGAAAAAAAATTTATGTAAAAATTGTGACTATAAATATTCAGTTGTATATTCAGGAAATTGCGCAAATGTCAAGGGAAAAAAAACAGAATGTTTAGAATTTTTTTTTATAACTAGCTATTTTGTAAGCTCCACTCTTTCAGACATATTTCACTACGACATTGATTCTGTCCTTATCAAACATGGCAGCAACATACTGGTGTCTTTTGTGAACGAATTGGTGGAAGCAAATTTGGAGGATGTTCTCCCATACAGTGAAGATTTAATAAATGAGGGAAACCAGTTTGTTGAAAAAAATTTTAAGTCCAATAATAACTACATAAGTTGCCATCTCAGGTATACGGACTTTAGGAAAATCTCCACATATGATGTCTCGCCTATAGAAATTTCCCTTTTAAAATTGCTTTACATCATGTTTTTGCGAAAAAGTAGCATAATTTTTGTTTCAACTGATGAGAAAAAGCAAGTTAAAAAAGTGATTGATAGGCAATTTTCTCAGTATAAAAATTTTTTTTTTTTTTACGAAAATGAAAAGTTGCACACAGGACAGGTTGCTATAATTGATCAGTGGATTTGCATACGTTCAGGAACATTTGTGGGGAATATCTTTTCAAGATTTAGCATGCATATAAAATGGGAGCGATCTTTAATTGGTAAGGGTGGTCAAGATCACAATTTGGATCTTTGCGGTTACAGTATTAACACTGATGAGGGGTTGCGAAAAAAATATTCCGATATTCAAGATACACACCTCGATGAGGAAGCCTTGCAGAAGCTGCACCCCTTGTACATGCGCCTATCGCAAACAGATAAAAAATTCCTCAGGACCATTTGCTACGACTTTGCGCATCACTACCCCCAGAATGTGAGCATCTACCGCAGGGGGTATGTGCCTCCTGAGTTGTGGGGGGTGAGTAACGGCGGCAAAAAAAACGCTTAAAATAGTTGACTTCATTGGCTACAATAGCTGCCCTTGTGCCCTAAAACACTTTCTGGAAGAAATCGGGCTGCCTATATGCACGAGCCAGAGCACGAATGTACTGATGCGAAGAGGGACAGTCGACCCACCTACCACTTCCTGAAAGGATGTATAATCAATCCGCTATCTCCCGCAGGGGATGCTTCACTCGGGGGTTAAGTCGTCCTGGTGCCTACCTGTTGTCTACCTTTTCGGCGTGTAGTCACTAAAACGCAATGTTGTGTAGCTCCCCGTGGCCCGATCGTTGGTTCCAACTAACTCATGCTGAAATACTTAGTGCACTCAGAGTGGTCATACTCCCGGTGGGAATCCTTGTTACCAAAAAAGGAATCTACCTCTTGACACGTTCGAAAGTTAATGTCGTGGGATTTGTTCCTGTGGACATTCGGATTCTTCTTCTGGAGGGTGTAACCAACATCGTTCGGAGCTCCGCTTGGGTTATGGACCTCGACATGGTAATCTTGAGAAGCGTCTGGGGATAGGCCTTTCCACCTTGCCTGGTTAGGTACCTTCTCCAAAAGGGCGTCTCCTTTGGCCCCTTCATGACTCACCCTGTTGGCGCCCTTTCTGTTCAGTACTATCTGTACAATGTGGGAAAAAATGCAGTTTTCATAAATCTCATTCATGACATGTTCGCAGTAGTAAATGGACTCGTATTTGCAATTCTTGTAAATCTGGTTGAGGAAGACCTGTATGATATTTAATTTGGAAAGGAAGAGAGCATATAAAAAAAAAAAAAAATTAAAAAAAAATATGAACAGAATGTAATATATGCCTTTATAATTTCGCAAATTTAAAATATGCATTTTGGCTAGCTCGTAAGGTGGGACCAAAGGAACGGCATTGTTGTAATAATAAACGGAGAAAAGGATGTAAAAATTTATAAGTAAATTTACACACAAATTAATTACGTAGGGAATGAAGAAAAAAATGTATTTGATGTAATTTATTTTATCGCTACATTTCTGGATCATTAATGAGTGGATGTAGTTTTGATTATACTTCATGTAATTGCTAATATTGTAAATGTTTGAATAAATTGAGTTTCCAAAAATGTTGAAAATATTTTTTCTGTCCATTTCCACACAGTGGTAATTGGGGATGTCTCCCCCTGGGGGAATATTCAATTCTTCGTATAAATCATCGTTATTTATAATTACGGAAACTGCACGCTTTGTGGGGGCCAACGCGGCGTCTTTATCTGTGTGTGGATTGCTCCATAACCCGTTGTTGCGGAGGAGGTTACTCTCCCATGCCTGGTTATCAGAGGTTGATTTCTTCGGTACCCCCCTGGCCCTCTTTCCTCTTTCCGCCTTCTCCCTCGGGTGCCCAATTTCCTTGAGGAGCTCGCCACATTTCGTTGGTGTACCGATTTCCCCCCACTTCGTGTAGCTGTTCCTACTTATATACTTGAATATGTGTGTAAATTTGTTGAAAACTTCATCAGCGTGGAGTAGCACCATGTGGTCAAATTTCCTGTCCAAGTGGCTAAACATCTTTTTACACCCCTCGATGAGAGTTTCTGTGTTCCGATAAATTTCTTTGTTTTTCTCTCGTATGTACACATTGTACAACATTTGCAGGATGATTAGGCACATCACATCCACATGGTGGAGAAACGTTTTGTATGTAAGAAAAATGATATATAAATTTAGCAGGCAATAGGCCAAAACGGAAAACGTGGAGAAAACGTGGAAATGAATTTCACACGGGTGATAATGTGTGTTGGCACCCCACGGAAATCTAACCATTGTCTGCACGCGAAATAACAGGCATATACATAACAGTAAAAAAAGAATATACGCAAGGTAAAGGAGGTATGTTTTACTTTTCCCAATCGGGTTAAGAAACCAAGTCCCCTTTGGCACCTCGTTCTCATATTTCACTATACATTTCAGGTTCTTGTATATTTCATAAAAATGGATATAACTTGAGAAGGGCGAATTGTCGAATAGGTTTGTTTTTATGTTGTGCAGCTCCCTCAGCAGGAGCTCTTTCCTGTCCTTGTGGCTATCCCTGTGCTCTGCAGCGTCCAGGGGGTCCCACCCGGGCCTCTCCGTGCAGATTAGCTCCACGCTGCTCTCCCTCTTCTGCGCCTCCATGCTCGGCTCGCGAGGAGGGGGGAGGCAACAAATGAATAATATGCAAATAAGCGGAAAGTCAACAGTGGGGAAACGCCAGTGTGCCAAAAAAATAAAATAAAATAAATCCAAGTCAAGCCAAGCAGAGCAACCGCGGAGGAAATGCGGAAGTTGCTTTATTCCCCCTACAGCGCAGCAACAATGAAACAAAAAAAAAAAAAAAAAAAAAAAAAGAAGAAAACGAACAAGCGATCGAACCAAATTAGACAATTATCAGAGCGAAGAGCAAAGCGCAATCCCTATGTGAACAAAAAGTTAAACCATTTAGAGAAACCATAAAGACAATGTGTGCAGGTAAAAATGGGCCTTATGTTTTTTTTTTTTTTTTTTTTTTTTTTTTTTCTTTGCAACATAAGGGGGACGTACAAAAGGATACCAGGAAAAAATCTTGTTCATGCAATTCTGTACAACTTCGCCCTGGAAAATAGCCGAGACGCATTTTCCGCTGTGGCATTTTCTCCATAAAGATCGAACAATTGAGAAGATAGGACACCAACAAATATTTGCACTTTTTTACTCGTTTATTTTATCCCCCCCCCTGTGGTGCACACGGATTTGTTCATTTTCTTCTTCCTTGAGGAACTACGACGGACAGGAAGGGGTGTAAATCACCCATTACGGTGGTTAACCCGAAATACACAAGCCAACATTACAAATGACTCCAAAAGCCCTTTCTATTGCCCTTTTAAATTTGAAAATGTGTAAAAAAAAAAAAAAAAAAAGGTGGAAGTAATACGTAAAAAAATAGGGGAGAGCTGAATGGACGTAAGTGCGACCCTTCCGTATGTCAGAAAACAGGGTGGCACGTGGTAAACGTGTCCATATAATACATATATGTGCAATATTCTCTGCGCTGGATAAGTCACTCAAATTATTTTGCCTCCTTCCATAGTTCACCTCGAATAAGTTTACCCCTCTACAGCTGCTTTCAACATTGCTGTATGTACATGTAAAGAGCCTACATTTTCTTTTCCCTCCCCCCTCGTTTTTTCCCCACCTGTATCGCTAGCTCTGTCATGCAGTTACCACTGCGCTTAAAACGTGGCGCGCCACGCGGGCATACGCTTTAAAGGGGAACATATGAGAACAAATGGGGGATACTTGCACAACCATAGGAATGCGAAAAAAAAAATAAATATAATAAACATGGGTATACTTACACATATTCAAAACATTCCGGCAGAATCAAGAAATTGTATCAAAGTGATGTTTACTGTGTTTTCCCACTAAGGGGGGGTTAAAAAAAAAAAAAATTAATATTACAATACGTTTTGAATATGCAATTTTTTTATATTTACTGTCCTGTATTTGCGTCAAAAAAGGTAGCCATTTTTTTTTTTTTTTTTTTTTTTTTTTTTTTTTTTTTTTGCACAAAAAATTTTGCATGGCATAATACACATATGAATGTTCATTCGTAAGGACGAAAGCCGACAAAGCGAATCAGCCACTTTTCCATAGTGTAAATTCTCAGTTTCGCCTTTCCTCGTGTGAATACTTCGCGCAGGCTTACGTACATGTGTAAGTGTGGCCAGGCGCAGTGGGCAAAATAGCTAGCCAGCTGCGTGGCCGCCTAGCGAATAGTCGTCAGGTGTTTACATCCCAACGGAGCATCTTCCAACGGGACCCCCCGCACCTCCTTTCTGAGTAACATGCCCAAGCTATCCTATTTAATACGAAAATGCAAAGGCAAGGATGGAGAAAAAATCAGCGAGCAGGAGGAAGTAGACGCATTCAGCATCCTAAACGAAGATAGCTGTTATTCGTCGGACCACGTGGACATGGATAGTCACGTCGAAGAGGGATGGGCAGATGCCATCTTGGCGGATAACAAAAAAAATAAACACCGGCAAGGGAGTAAGTCCAGTGGAACCAATGGGAGTAGTGCCCATCAATTATCACGTGATCCAGACGGAAGCTCAAAGGAGGGGTGTAAAAGTGGAAAGGAAGAAACGTACAACGAAAAAGTAACTAGCAGCTCGGGGGAGGAAATCCTGGATAACATTGTGCTCTCCAAAAGGGCGCACATATTCCACAGCCTCAAAATATTATATCCCAAGGGGGAGGAGAAAGGTGAAACTGAGGGTGGAGAGACGGGTACGAAGGGTAAAGACGACGAAATGATACAACTGAATGAAGGGCTCCAGAACACAGATGGTAACCTCCCCCCCGGTGAGGGTTGCCAAAAACAAAGTAGCAAACTTAGGAACCCACTCAAGAACACATACAAAAATTTCACGGTGTACGAAAATAAAGTAAAACAAATGGAAAAAAAAAAAAAAAAAAAAAATGAAAAGTATGATATATTATATGCAAAGTGTAGGTTGTCTTCATATATTGACACTCTACAAAAACATCAACACGTCTCGGAGCTGTACAACGACATCCTGGAAAGCATTAACCATTTAAACAAGCTAAATGTAAGAGAGGCTTACCATCACTTGAGAGATGTGTACGTGAAAAAATACTCCACACAGAAAGAGATCCAGAAAAAAAAATTCTTCGAAAATCAGTTTGTTAGCGAAATATTATATAGATACAAAATTATGAATAAAATAGAACTCATATTTAATATGTACGTTAAAGACACATGGAATGATTTTTTCAATTATTCTGTTATTTCAAAAAAAGTTTACAAAAATTTTATTTTTGATTATCTCATTGATCTGGTGGATGTGAATGGAATGTTATGTTTTTCCAGATACACCAATTGGACAAGTGGAAGCAGTGACGACATTTCAGCCTCCCTCACGGTGCAGTCCTCCGAGGAGTTTGTCAGCGAAGCGGAAGGGGAAGAAGACCTGAAGGATGCGAAAGACGTGGCGCGAGGAGGGAAGCCCCTTGAGAGGTGTCCTGAGAAAAGCCTATCCGAAGGAAGCGACGGTGAAGAAGAATACAAGCGCTGCGAAAAACGCTTTTCTAATACACGTGATAACCGCCGTGGTAGGCGCGCGCGGAAACGGGAGAGCAAGAGAAAGAACTCAGCGTCCAGATACATAGACAACAAATACATCGATTACGGACACTTCCATTTGGCCTATGATGATGAGGAAGATAACGAAGTGTTCTATTTCGTGACGAAAAAGGAATTCAACTCGTTCAAGAGGATATATTCGAGGAAATTGGGCGAGGGACTTTTGAGAGCGGAGGGGCAAGAGGAGGAAGACGACGAGGAGGATACTCCCTCTGCGGAGGAAGCAAGCTCGGATCAGTTCCAAACGGCTGAAGAGAGCGAAGAGGATATTGGAAAGACAAGTGACTCAAAGAGTGAACCGAAGGGCGGATCGAGGAGGAGAACAAATCGACAGTCTACACACAAAGAGAAAGTGAAGAAGTTTGCAAACGAAAGTATGACGAAACGTGAGGATGTTAACATGGAGTCCACAAACAGCAGGATTGAAGAAAGAGAAAGAAGTGACTTGAACACGTTCATTTATTTTTACGTGAATTTGCTGATACCCTCCAATTTCGTCTACGTCATTGCCGCCATGATTGAGAGTAACCTGTTCAAATCGTGGATTCCCTTCTACTCCTTCCCTTTCAAGTAGGTTACGCATTTATGGGGGTAGTTAATTATGCATGTAATTCACTTTCGCGTGGAAGAACCCCCCCCTCCCTCCTCTTGGCCATTTTGCCATCACGTAGTAGTGCACAATTTTTTTCTTCTATATGCTGCACTTCCTATTTAATTGCCTACCCGACGTGCAGATTCGGCATCAGCGAATGCAAAACATTGAAGCAACGAGGAATGCTGGACAAAATTGTTTACACAAAAATTGCCATGCCGTGGTTAATCAAGGACAGGTAGGAAACCCCCACACACACACACACAACCAACAACTTTCCCACGGTCTAGCAACATTTGAAAAGTGGTCGAACACGCCTTGCTTTGCTATGCTACGCTGTAAGGAGCTATTTCGTTTCCTTTATATTTTTCCTTTTAAAAAATGGCTAACTCTTCTTGTCGGCCCACGCAGATGCTTACTGATGGACGTATGGATATGCGAAGACCTCAAATTTTCGAAAGGCATCTTTTTATATGCCTCAAATATTCCGAAGAATTCTGAAAATATGGTATTTCGAAATGTGTGCAAAGTGTCATGGCAGAAAAAAAAAAAAAAAAAAAAAAAAAAAAAAAAAATTACGTGAGAGTATGTACACCTTCCTCCCCCCTTCTTACACTTCCACTTTTTCAGACGAACCTGGATTTGGATACAGACAGCTGCATGGAAATTGACATGGCGATCCACGCGTTTATTGCACCCAGGACTTTTGACGAGACCGTCGTCAAGTGCTACGTCGAAATATCACCCAACATTAATGTGAACGAGTTTTTTATTTCGTTCTTGACAAAGTAAGCAGTGTGGATGTACTGGCTGTGAGAGCATTTCCCTAGAGCGAAAGCATATAACACCGCGTCAACGTTCGCTTCAACACTCCACACCACATCTGTTTTCACCACACACTGCAGGGTTTTCATCAAGAGCTGTATATCCCACTTTGTGAACGCGTGTAGAAATTTCCAATTCAATGAAGTGTACAAGAGTGAACTGCGTAAGAGCAACTTATTTTACGATCGATTGCGGAAAGCAGCAGAGGAGTGTAATATATATGAAACATGAAAGAGGGAAGAACTCTTTGTGCAATTTTCAAATGATGAAAATTCCTCCTCGTGGAAAATCTATACCAACAATATGGTTACCATTCATGCCTATCGATTTGCTAATGGGGATGCCAATTTATGTTTCCCTATGCCATTACATGGTGGAATTTTTTTCTTCTCCCCCTCCACGTTTTGCAAAAAAAAAAAAAAAAAAAAAAAAAAAAGAGGACCCTTTTAAAGGTGCCTTTTATGAGTACCCCCGTTGCATGCATTCCAACGTCGTGTAGATCATTTATCTCCACAGCAGTGTGCTACAAATAAGGATGGCTTGAAATTCTAGCCGTTTTACGACCGCGTTTTTTTTTTTACGTAAATGTTCAGATGAACGTACGTATGTTATGTATGTATATTTATACATTTCCCTGCCGCATCCATTTGATAATTCACGGTTTCTTGTTCACGTGAAGCGATTGCGCAGATAAATTCGTGTAATGCGAATATTTGCATAAAAGGCTGAAGGATTCTCGTTCCAACGTTTTAAATTTTGTATGCACGCGTGCCCGTAACAAGAACTCGTTATGTAGCATCCAATGCGCATGCACCGCCGACAAGTTAGTTTTAAAAATGAAAAATTAAGCTGACCGAACGTTGCAGCATCAAGGAGGAATAACCTCCACATGGCGTTAGGCGTACCGTGTTGGGGAATACTTATTCATGTGAAAAGGCATAAGGGTGAATAATTTGAAGAAAATTATTTGTGTATATTTTCCACCCATATGTCGTTAAGGATGCAGAGGACTACACACAAAATTTGTTCTCCATTTAAGAGGAATATACCGTGATTTTTAAACACGTCAGAATTTGCCACATTGGACACAATGCGTATGCAGACATATATCGATACAGACTCATAAACGTTTTACCCCCACATACTTCATGTAAGGGAAAATGTTTTCGCGCATGCCTGTGCAGGATGACGTGCTCTGGTCGTAAGGAGCTTTACTTTACTGGCGACACAATATTCGTGGGTTGCCACTTCTGAGGATTGTTGCCCCCCCCCCAACGGGAGAACATGTTTAAGGTGGCCCCGTACGTTCCGTACATATACAAATGCTCAAGTGGAAGAAATTTCTTCAAATTTTACAACCAAATAAAGACAAAGGGGTACTCCGATTTGCTTAATTTTGCTAAAGGGCTGTACCTCTTCTTGTGTAGGAATTGCCACAAAAATGGTGAGATGGAGAAAGGGGAAAAAATGGAGCACACAGGTGTAGCTAGCTAATTTTGTAAAAATTATATATATATATATATATATATATATATATTTTTTTTTTTTTTTTTTTTTTTTTTTTTTTTTGCATTTTTTAGATGACCTGTTCATACATTTCTCGAAACAATTGTTCAGAGACATTCATGGGGAGAATTTCGCAGAGAGGAACAAGAAAGACCTGTGCTTGTTAATGCTATTGTATATGAAATGCAGAAAAAGGAGTAAATCGTTTGTACTGGGGAAGGACATAATTAAACACATAAGTTGCGCAATCGAAGATAATTTGGATCACTTCGATGAAGATGATTTGTCCACCGTTCTGACCTTCCTAAACTGCACAGCGAATAACAAGTTGTACTCATCCCGCGGTATAGTAAAAAATGACGTAAGCACCAGAATTACAAGACAGATTATTCAGCGAAGTGATAATTATTTGCACAATTTCAGACAGACAAAAAATCTGTGTATACTGTACAGTTATTTATGTAGAGAAAACATAAGCGTCAAATTACACAATAACATTTTGGGGCGAATTTTTAGCGATGTAGATCTCTGCGGGGACACCGATTTGACCAACATTGTTTTTAACTTTTACTACATTAACAGCGTTTTTTTTAAAAAATTTTTAAGCAAAATAGGGGAAGTAGTAGGCCATACGCAAAATGGTTCGCCCTGTACCAGCGATATAGGGAAGCTAGGCGATAACAGGAATGAAACGTGCAGGAGTGAGGAAGTCATAGCGTTGACGAAGCAATGGGGTGAGGAGTTATCCTCGCAGGAGGAACATTTTGGAGATGGCACTTTCCGTAGTGATGGGGTTGCACGTCATTCGAACCCTGTTTATAAATGTGACATGTTAGGAAATAGAGAGGGGGAGAGCCATTTTTCAGGAGAAAAAACCACCCACTATGTAACGTACGGCAATATATTTAACATGTACAGCTGCAGTGTGTTCCTTCATGGATACCTAAATCATTATAACAACCTTTTCTTAAAAAGGAGCATAGTAAAATTGATAGACCGATGTAACTTCATAGATAATATATGGAAAAACTGCAGACTGATGCATGTTTTTTACTACACACTTGCGTATTATATGAACACAGGGGTGAGTCTCGAAATTAACAGCGACAGCGTGAAGCGCATCCTAAGAAAGGGATACAGTGATGAGGAAGGTTCCCACAAAGTGAAGGAGGTAAAATTGTACAGCAACATCTTTTGCGAGGATAACATAAAACTGTTGATGTATGTATACCAGGGTGGAGTGCGCTACTACGGGCGTTACTTCGACGCGTGCAGAGCGTTTCTAGATAAATACATACTAAATTTGCTTCAAGAGGAGGTTTCCAAAGATGAATCCACAGGAAAAAACACAACGAAAGGAACAACAAGAGTAGAGGACGAACATATTTACCTATTGCTGAGTGTTTTAAACCAAATGAATGTGCAAAATAAGGCAACATTCGATCTACTAATAAGGAATTTTAAGCTAAATGGGAGGAGCTACTCCCTTAAGACAAGTCTCCTGATGCTGCAATTTTGCCATTCCCATGGGGGGCATAATCCATACCGTGACATTTATACACACATAGGCAGAACCCTCGATTCCCTGATCAGCTTCGATAATGCCATTTTACCAAATAATTTTGGAGTTTTATTTTTTCCCCCCTTTTTGGTGAAGGAAGAAATACATAGAATGTACCTCTCTGTGTTTGTGAGAAGCGCCAAATGGTATTTACAAAGAAAGGAAAAAGCACAAACGTATAGGTTAACTGATGAGCTGCTATACTTTGCCTTAAGTTACAACATACTATGGAGAGACACTAATACACATGGAGATAATTTTTTAAAATATTTTAATTTAAAAGAATTAAAAAGGATTTATGAATTTATTCACGAATTTGAAAAAATAACAAAAAAAAATTCCTTCAAATTAAAGAAAAGGGAGACAAAAAAAAAAAAAAGAATTAACAGATTCTATTTTTACCTTGAAAAGGTACACACACACAGTCTTTCGAATTATGTTGAGATATGCCATCAGCAGAGTAGAAGTGCTTCTTTAAATTTTTTGAATTTTTTTGGCGTCTTTAAGGAATGCTCCCACGTGTATGTGGGCTATGACTCCAAGTACCTTTCCCCATCCGTGGCCCCTCAGATTGTGATGTACTACAGACCGACCATGTGATATTTTTTAGAAGAGGACACCCGAACCTGCCTCTTCGCTACAACTTCACTCCTGCCTGCAACTTCCGCATGGCGTACTCGTATGCGAACCACGTGATCGACGTGGCGGGTATGGTCCTCAGGAGGTTCACGTAGATGCCTACGGGTGGGAGGGGGGAGGATGATGAAGCGGAGGCAACGCAAAGGCGGTGCTAAAATTACGCCACGGCGACACTACGATGATCACTACGATGATCGCCACGATGATCGCCACGATGCAATTTGTCATGTAGGGGGTGGGTGCGGGGGGCGTGGAAGGAGCATGTCCGTTGCCCCGTTCCCCCCTTGCCCTATCCCTGCTGACCCTACCTCGATAGAGGGACTTGAACCCATAAACCCTGATATTGTACAGAATAAAGCTACACGACTTGATGTGTTTCCTCTCGTTATTCAAATAATTTGTAGTGATCTCATTGTTCAGAGTTTGCATGCGGGTTCGCAAAACGAGAAAGGGGTAGCTAACAATTTGTGCGATGAAGGAACTTGTGATACCAAAAAATAGGAAGGACAGACAATTGACGTTTTTTACTCGATAGTTACAATAGGCGCATTCTGACTTGTTCAGGTGACTTTCCCTTTGGTGCGCATAAGTTGGATTATTCCAGTGGGTGGATTTGTTCCTCAAATAGGACAACACGTTTAGTAGGTTGTACGAGAGGAAGGTTTCTCTTCCACCGCAGCTGTTGCTACTGATGTTGTTGTCGTCAGTTAGGTGGTTTGTTGTTGTGTTCGTTATTGTGGTTGTTGTGTTGTTGTGGTTGTGGTTGTTATCGTTGCTATTGGTGATGTGTGTCTTTTGAGACACATATTTATTCGCGTCTCGTGCCTCCGTTGCGTTTTCATCCCCCGAGTTGTAACCACTTCGCATGCAGTACGTGGAGTGAATATAATCCTTGTAGAGTGTAAAAAAAAGGTATTTCAAATAATCGTATATGCTCATATTGCACCCCGAAAAGAGGATGACTCCATAGATGTGCATGGAGAGTCCATTGTAGAAATTCCTGAATTGTTCATTCTTATAAATGTTGTAAAAACACTTGACAATTCCGTTGTGGTCATTTTTGTTAGAAACGATTAATCTCGTTTTTACAATTTCGAGGGGGTAAATGAAAAGGGCTGCTATCACCCCGCTGGAGCTTCCAATGATGAAGCGAATGAAGAACGGAATGTCCAGGTTTTCTTGATCCTTTGCATAATTATACTTGCCTTCTCTCCCCCCCTCTGTCTCATTAGCGCCATCACCTCTGTAGTAGTTGTATACGTTAACCTTTAAAAATTCATACGAGTACATTTTTATGGACAGCTCCGGAATTATCTTTACGATATTCACACAATTACCTCTGAAGAATCCACACACCATTCCATCCTTTTTTATTATTTCGAAAATTTTATAAATAGGCAAATTATTCGTTACCTGCATTATGTACTTTACCCTGTCCAGTGGGGCTGTAACGGTCCTGGACATTATTCCAGCAAACGTGGAACTCAAAATACTATTTATGGCGCCCTCCTTATCTATAAATATGTTGTACTTTGATGTGGTATCATTTCTACTAGCGTTGGAGTTACTAATGTGTGTGTCTTCCACATTTTCTTGCACTTCATTTTCACCTTTGGAGGTATTTCCCTTCCTTAGGGCCCTATTCCCCAAGGAGGTTGTGCTATGTGGGTTCTTTTCTCTTACCAACCCACTCTGTGAGGAGGGATAATTTGTGAGCTCTGCATCATTTTTGGAGTCAGTCATTTGGTTTTCCTTTTCTTGGGTGGTCTTTTCCTTCTTCCCCATGGAGTGCAAGCTCTTTTGTTTATCTCTTCTTCTATAAAGCTTTTTCCTTCACGGGATTCATGTTCAAAAATGTTTTGGCAATCTCTCTGCGATCATTTGGTTGGTTCCGTTTCGCGCAATTTTATGATTTTGTCGCGTTGCCGTTTTGTTGCTTCTTTTGTTGTTACTCTTTTCTTTCGTTTTCTTAAATGTTTGGATAGGGGAAACTGCTTTACTCATGGGCGTTGCGCAGGTGAAGTTAGGAGGGAGAAGCCTAAGGCCTACATGGGCAAACGCAGACGGGCAATTGTATTGCATATACCCATATGTTACATGCAACTGCGTTCTGTGGTGGGAATTTCAGGCAAACGCGCATAAAGGCATATGCTATGCTCCGCATACTACGCTATGCCACGTTGTGCTATGCTATGTTGCTCTGCAAGTTGTATTCTGCATTTGTTCACGCGTTTATTATTTTATTTATTTTTTTTTTTCACGAATTGACTTATGCTTTATTTTTCCTTTCGGGGATTCTCGCGTTGTTTCTGTGATTTAGTCATTCGCTCGGTTGGTAGTCGTTTTCATTTTTTTTTTTTTTTTTTTTTTTTTTTTTTTACAAAGGTGGAAAAATGTAAAGGGTAGATGCTTAATGTCGCGCCGTTTGTGCGCGTGCGCTGGCACACTATTAGAGGGGCAATAAATATAAGGGAATGACCGGTGGCCTACCCTAGCCTTACTTTTAATAGTTTGTAGCGGGGCGTTGGAATGCCTCATCAAAATGGAACATCCATGTAGTATATTGAAGCGGGGCGTTCACGATATAACCGCTTTCAAAGAGTCAACGGTGCTTCCTCTGTATAGCGCGAGGGAAGAAAAAGAGTAATTTTCTCCAACGGTTGGCAACACAGGCATATTGACTCCCAAGGGGAACTCTCTCCCTAATTAGGTGGAAGCCTAATTGGCATTATTTGTCGTGGCATCTAAGAAGGATTACCACTTTGCTACAGATTGATACAAAGGTTTATACACAGGTTGATACACAGATTGATACACAGATAGATACACAGATTGATACATAGATCGATACACAGATTGATACACAGATCGATACACAGATTGATACAGAGATGGATACACAGATGGCTTAGATAAAATCCAAACGCTTCACGTCAATGTTGTAACCATGGAAGAAACGCACAAATTCATAATTTTTTTTTCGTATGTCGGGATGGGGTTCAACGTATGAAGCTTCGCTTCGTTCGCGCAAAAAGTGTGAACTGCGCGCACATGTACGAATATAATTTGTTCGTCCCATTATGTAGCTGGAGTGGCCACGTATCTGTTGTGTTAGTTCGTCCACTCGTTCAGTTCCCTGTCCACTCTACTAACCATTTGTTCATTGACGGGGGTGGACAGAAAAAGCGTTAAAGTAACGACCTTCTCCGTAGACACCTTTTATACACTCGTCCTGAAAATGCAGGGATCCGCGTACCAAAAGGACAACCCCAACACTGTGGAGAACAGGCTGATGGACTGCTTGCACGACATGAACTTGATCTCAGGCGTGGATCAGTACGATTAGCGTTTCCCCTCTTTGGGTGTATGTGGATACATTACTTGCATTTGTATAAGTGCGTTATTTTTTTTTTTTTCGAGGTAGGTACACATTTTCCCCCCTTTTTCGCTCCACGCTGTAGGCCATTTTCCAGAGTCTCCAGAACGGACAAAGGCGTATCCGCGCGTATGAACGCCCTGACCATACGCCTGAAAATTCGGCACCCCCACATGACCCTACAAGATATACAAAGAGTTTACGTAAAGGAGATCAATAAAAAGTTGAAAAACATGCAGGTCATCGACATTCGCAGTGTTCCCAATTTTTTTGACGCACGGTAGGAAAAATATATATTTATATAGCAAGGGAGTTACATGGGGGAGAGTCTTGCCTCCTCTGAGAGGGCCCTTACCCCTCACAACACTTCGTAACATATATAATCTGCTCCAAGGAACAATTCCCGTATACCCCCTCCGCTGTAGACTAAATTGCATACATAGGACATACTTATATTTCTTCATTGACAAAAATTACAATTTTGATCGAATCAAGCAGGGCTGCAAGTTATTTGTACGGAACGAAAAAAGAAAAATACTATATATATATATATATATATATATATATATATATAACCATATCCGTATGTGTACACACCCATGTGAACACTTCACCTTGCTGTTCATATTTTTTTTTTTTTTTTTTTTTTTTTTTTTTTTTTTTTTTTTTCGTTCCTCTTCAGGTAGGAGAACACGATTTTTCTAATTTTTGCAAGAAGAGGAAAAACAGCACATGCTTTAGGTGAGAGAGTTCGACGGGGCGGTGTGTTTTTTTTTTTTTTTTTTCCGCGATGTCCCATAGGTTTCGCCGCGGACTTGCCGTTGTTCTTCAATTGTACCTGTCGTTTGTACACTCCGTCTGCCGCTCAGAAGGACCATCCTGAAGTTTGAGGTCAGGCGCATGGACAAAAATTTCCACTACTTCAAAATAAAGGGAACGTCATTTCTGTACAACCAGGTGCAGCCTTCGAAGCGATTCCAATTGATCTGATGTGACACAAAGAGGGGCGTGTATGTATATGCGTATGGATATATACACAACTGTGTATGTTTGCATCTGATTAATTACTTCTCCTCCCCCATTGGTCAAAATATTTCTCCACTGCACCAGATTAGACACATGGTCGCCGCCCTTTTCCAAGTGGGCACAGGGAACCTAGCACTGGGTGACCTAGCCAACATGCTGAACAACCACCCGTCTAGCAAAAAGAAGTAAAAAAAAAAATATATTACTCTAACAATTTGGTTAACTTGTGTTCCTTTTCCACATTTCCTCCTCTTGCACATGCATAAAGTATCCACATATATGTATACCATCTCATTTTTCACCACCTCGCTTTCTTTACAGCTTCCAGATAGCCAATGAAGATGGGCTGCTGTTGTACTCCTTCAAATTTAACGACCTTAACTTTCACGTGAACGTTGACAACCGCGTGTTTTCACACCTGATGGAGAAGTACATACAGAGCGCGGTACTTTTGGTTTCTCTCTGCTACCCTCGTAAGGTTAAGCAACAAAATCACAGCTTCTTTGAAGACATCGTCGATGGAAGTGACAATGACGAGGGTCATGAGAACTCTCATCCTTAATTCGTTCCACCCAAAAGCAGCCCTGCGTCTGTACGTGGGACATCGTTCCCATCCTCTGCGCGTTCATTTTTAAGTTCGTTTTTTTAAATGCTTATTTTGATTGACCGCGCCAGATTTGTTGGAGGGGTTTTCCACTAGGAGTCCCCTCCCCCCTTATCACGCGAGGTCATACTCTTTGGGGGGGAAATCCCGAAGGCTGACGCAGCTGTATTATTGTGATTTGGACTGCGTGGCGCTACCTCCTTTTAACTTTTTTTTTTTTTTTTTTTTTTTTTTTTTTTTTTGCACCTTCAAAACGACGTGGCTATCCCCCGTGTGGAGAGATTTCCCCGAAATATGTTCGTAACCATTAAACCACATGGGCAATTGAACGGAAGAGCTAGAAAATTAATTTCCTCAGGTTTTTTGTCATGTGGAAAAAATAGCTGTAGCTATTTTTTTAAAAATAAGTTTTCTCTAATTTTTATTACCGTAGGGTGCGATGCGGAGGGGGTCAGGCGGATCGTCGCTTCTTTTTTAACTCTCGCCACGGTAGTGTTGCAGTGGAGGAGGAGGCACCAAATAACCACATTATCGCACAACCTACACGGATGTAACAACTTTACGGAGGAATTCCATTTAGGAGGAGAATATAACGTACATAATACCTACAGGTGTTCATTTGAAAAAGTGGGCTATGTGAAAAGTGAGTGGTCACAGTTTATAAGAACAAACTACTACCTTTGCAAGTTTCTTTCTATCATCCAGAGGAGTACGTTCCGAGTAGCTCCCCCCACGTGGAAAAGAACATCACGGGAGGGATATATTACACAAGCCAATCGCAAGGAAAGTGGCCATTAGGGGAGGGGTACGTACAAGGCGTAGGATGTAACCTATCGAAGGCGTAGCAACGATGGGTAAGCTGAGCAAAGATAGGAGAGACATCTACTACCGCAAGGCCAAGGAGAATGGGTACCGAGCGAGGAGCTCCTTCAAGCTAATCCAGATAAACGAAAAGTTCGGAATCTTCAAATTATTTGACCCCAAGAACTGTGGTGAAAGGGATGTAGAGAAAATAAGAAACATATACAATGAGAACTTCTGCTACAATATAGTTGACCTATGCGCAGCCCCGGGTAGTTGGTCCCAGGTGTTGAAGAATATCTGCCTGTACAACTACTACCAGATGCTCCACTGGGTAAACACTAACGAAGGAACTCTATCGAATTGTGATGAACATGAAAATTTTTTAAACAACTTTTCTCTCTACATCAATTTTAACGATGAGTTGGAGAAAAGGATAGAAGACCTGTCCAAAAAGGAGTTTGTGAAAAAGCCAAAAATTATAGCTGTAGATTTACAAGAAATAGGAAATATGAAATATGTGCAGATTATACAAGGGGATATAACCAAAGCGTCCACTGTGCAGGAAATATTAAGGTGCATGAAGGAGGGGGGAGCAGGAAACGGCATTCACGATGATAACTGTGAGGATGACAACCTTGAGGGAAGTGCCAAAAATAAGTGGACTGATCAGGAAGATGGACAGAAAGCAGAAAGGAAAAACGTTCCGACTTACGCACACGCTGTTGTGAGCGACGGAGCTCCAGACATAACCGGCATGAATGACATAGACGAATTTATTCAGTCTCAACTCATTTTATCCAGTTTAAAAGTATGCTGCTCTGTTTTAAAAATCGGAGGGAATTTTATAAGTAAAATATTTAGAGGTGAACACACTGGTTTGCTAATTCTACATTTGAATAAATTCTTTGAGAGGGTTTACGTGTGTAAACCACAAAGCAGTCGGAATAAAAGTTTGGAGTCTTTCCTAGTTTGTTTGAACTTCTCTTTGCCGCTTTCCAAGATTACAGCGCTGAGCCATCATACAGGGGGGAAGGAGTTTAATCTTCAGAATATGCCTGAAGAAGAACTTCGAAAAATGCATGCAAAGTTAATTACCGAGAAGGACAATGAGGGAGAAATTCATAGAACGGGAAAATCTCTCGACATGGAGGAAAAAACAGATGATACGAGTGAAGAAGATAGCCAAGTTGAAACAGACGTAAACAAAGAAGGTGATGGAAAAGGTGAAAACGAGATTGCACACATAAATCAATGCGCAACTGATAATGCTAAGGCGGGTAACATATTAAAAGGGGAGGAACTTAACGAGTGTGACCCAGAACGTGGTGATACACTGATAGGGGAAAAATTTCGAAGTAAAAACTTTACGCACAAAAATGTGGACATATTTAATTTTTACTGCTCTGATAGCGATGAAGAGATAAAGTATTTCAATTCAGACGATGAAGAAATTGTAAATGAGTACATTGCATCGGAAGTTTTTATGAATGACAAACTGTTTTCCTTTGTCGCCACAGAGAATTATTACGACTCGGATAAATCCTACTTGCTCCCGCAGAATTACGTTCGACATGAGCCCCAACTTATGCCACTCCAACCTCCCTATTTGTTGTCATTACAGAAGAAAAGGCAAGAGGGGAAGAAGCCATAATAATAACTATCACACAGGTGTGTATGCATGTGCATGGCACGGAGTGAATCCGATGGAGCAGTGCTTTTCCCTGTCAAATGGGGGAATAAAGCTAATAATCGTGATCTTAGACATTCGTGTGAAGAGGAAGTATTTGCCTACATGTTTATTTTGTAATAACTCAATTGTGAAGTTACCCCCCGTGCGTCTTCACCCCTTCGAATATGAAAATGTATGTACCATGGGGAGGAATTAGTAGCACCCCGCTGTTTTGCCGCAAATTTCTTCCCTTTCAGCATGCTAATAAAAAGGCCACTATTTTTTTAACTACGTAAATGGCGGAGGGAGAGCTACGCAAATAATTTCCCATTCAGCGAGGTATTCCATAAAGGGGATAGGCAATGAAGGGATGTACTCCTTCCTCATTTGTCTTCTTAAAAAACGGATTGAATTAACCACCATAGTTTTTGCTGTGAACAAGTTTTTGGTCTTACACGAATGTTTCCCCCCTTTTTACATTTTCTTTTTTTTTTTTTTTTTTTTGTCCTAACCATTTTTACATTTATCGTCTCACTCGAGTCGGTAAATTCTAAACCGCAATTTTCCAAAATGGTATTTACCAATCTGCCATTATGATAATGTCTGCCAGTGTCACGTTGGCAACGCGTCTATCGTTTTAACAGAAAAGGAAAAAATTCACGACTAGCCAAAAAGGCAAGAAATTTTTTTTTTTTTTTTTTTTTTTTTTTTTTTTTTTAAAAAGTGAAAAATGTTATTGCCTGTTCAGGCAACTTCGTGTATGCCCAATGAACGTTGCGCACATGGCTGTATCATTTTTTTCACTTCACTTTCCGCGCGTCTATAACGCGTTTAAGGGTTCCAAAATGAAATGCGCACTACACACGTCCACATTGTTGCAAGCACAAAGGTGCATACAAGTGCAGAGAGGCACAATTACCAATTTCTGCAACATTGCAGCGGCGGAGATGAGGAGTAAAAGAGAGGGGCTGAGGATGGCACTGCGAATGAAGCGCAATGGATATAGAAAGAAGTTGTTTTTTTCAAATGGCCTTAAAAATTAAAAAAAAAATATATAAAAAAATAAAATAAAATAACATCGTTAATGAGACATCCATAATGGTAACAAAACGAATACAAACAAACACACACATTTGAAGCTGTCTAATCACAAAGGAAATAATCTGCCCTGCGTTTTCCTCCTGCCAATTTACATGTAGCAATGCATCCAACTAATTAACAACCATGTGGAGTTTGTACTTGTTTTTCCTTACTGAGAGAAAGAATGCATACAAATGATCCAGAATTTAAAAGTCATTTTGCGCTGAAAGTAAAGTTAAAAGCGTTGCATTTTTTTTGCGAGGACTTAAAGGACGTGTTAAAGGTATTAACAAAACAGGGGCAGAGATTGAAATGATTTCTTCAAATGGTATTTTATTTTTTCCTTTTCCTTTTGCAATTCTCTTTATTCATATCCCCAACCTTTTGACTAATTTTAGCTAAAATTCAGCATTTACTATGATGGCGAAGAGGAGAAGATTGTCCGCGTCTCCCCGGAGAGGGTTCGAGTGATCGAGGTGTTCAACAGGGACTACAACACTATGGTACGCCAAGCCTCACTTAAGGTGTATGTCATACGCCTGTCTTACACACATCGAAGGTATTTCTGTTCGTCACTTCTTCAATTGGTCATCTTCTTCCTCTCGTCACTAACCGCAGCTTAAGTCGACCATAAACAAGTCCATCTACCTACCCATCGCGTGCCTAAGAGGGAATTGTCCTCAGTTCATTAACATTATTTGCAGCATTGGCAAAGGGAAGGAGCTAGGCCTAAAGCTATACCTTAACAAAAATTATGCCTTCTTAAAATATTATGGCAGAAACAAACTATACAGCATATACGACTGTGACAATGGCAATGTGCGAGGTTCGACCTGAGTTAGCCACTATTTGGTTGACGCGTGATTTATCTGTCTGATTATATATTTGTCCATATGTATCTGCTGTTTTACCTGCCTTTCCATTAACCTCACTACCCCACTTGATAGGGCACCTGGAACTGGCTATAGATATAGTCAACTGCAATCGGTCCGTTCCCTACTTCGGGAAGGAGCCTTCCAAAATGGTAAGCCTTTTTCCTGCAAGTTCAGTGTTATGTATACGCCACACACTACACAATGTCATATATAGCATGGGCAATGATGCAACTTTTAATTCTGAACATAGGGGAAGGACGACCACTATATTTTGGCAACTCATGTTTCAGTTAGCAAATTGTGGAAGGAGATGGTACGGCACAAGACAGACAGGGATGTCAACTCTTACGTAGAGTCTTTTGTAAGTTGATAAATGAGGAACATCAAATGGACGAGCGGGAAAGGAAAAACTTCCCCACCCTCCCTTCCCTCCTTTCCCTCCCTTTTAAGTTTACAGCGTTTTCCTCACAGAAAATTTCCTCCTCTTTTTGCTATGCTGTAGAGAATAATGCAAGACGATGCCTTAAGACGAGTTCCGCAGACGGGTAAAGCAAAATGGTGATGTGATCCAATAGAATGAGGCGCTTCCACACCTTTGCACCATATATTTTTCTCTCTATCACCCCCTTTGTTCTGCAATCACTTAGGAAGGAATACCCCCCTGAGCTTGTTCGGCGGCTCAGTCAAGCATGCTTATGAACAAGTGCCAATTCCATTAATATCTGCCTCGGAGTTATTTAATTATTTCTACATGGAGGTGTTACCTCTCTATAAGAAGGGTAAGGGGAATCCTACATGGGGCGCAAGGCTGTACACGCACGTGTGTATGTGCATATATATAGACAAGTTTGCACTGTTGCATGCCCTTATATATTATGGTAAGCTGGATACAGATCACATCTGAACGAACTTTTCTCTCCTGTTCAGGTAACTCATCATGGATCAATGTTGTTAACCATGCATACGACATGTACCTGTACAGGCACTTCGAGGTAAGTCAAATGGATAACACCTACAAGCTCTGCAACCAAGAAGAGGGTTGCACATTTGGGCCTCTACCTTAGTATGTTTTCCCTTGGAAAAAGTTCTGCCCATTAAAAATGAAATTACTTGTTCTCAGAAAAAGGACATGTATGAAGAGATCCGAGCCTGTGCACTCTTCTTCTACCTGGAAAGCGTGTTTGTTAAGGTGGCCGCAAGTTTTGCAAAATCTGTTATTATCCAGGAGTATACGTAAGGGGGTGTTAGTGTGCTTGAACTGTTCGTCTGCATAAAATCAAGGGCCTACCTACATGTGGACTGCCTTTAGCGCGTTAAGCGTCACCTTCGCCTTGGTATTATCTGCACATTATGTGTATTTTGCCTCCCCTTACAGAAAGTACACCTCGCCGACGTACGTTGACAAGCTATTTGCAGGTGAGCCAACGAAGAAATAGAAAAAAAAAAAAAGCGAAATATACGGTACAGATGATGAGTAGAAAAAAAATTACAAACAAAGACAAATGTTACTAACGAGGAAAATAACGCACCACCGGTGATATCCTTTATGACCACCCCTCCCTCTGACCTCTTAAGGGAAGCCAAACCATAGGGTCCAGTTGGACGACGACTTTAAATACCAGAAGATATCCGGGGAGGGCCCCTTGGATGTTTTCAAGTTATTTGACGGAGATGAGGTTAGTCCAAATAATGGTCCATTGAACTGTAGCTATGGTTACTGATCAGAGTGGAGATCTACATTTGGATACGCCTTCACCCCATTGTCCTATGTATAATTACTGAATATGAACATGTAGACACACTTGGTGCACCCCTCCCACTTTTTTTTTTTTTTTTTTTTTTTTTCACTGGAAAAATTCAGGTGTACGTAACACATGACTCTCATGTGGTGGGAGAGGGGCTCATAGGGATTCTGATTTTTGGGGATCATCAAACGGATACGGATCTCGCGTGCAAGTAATGAGCCCGTAGGAGTGTGTGATTAAGCATTTGTGGTTGGGAATTCGTGATTGAGCGTGTTTTTTTTTTTTTTTTTGTCCAACGCGCAGGACGTACAACCGAGAAATAAAGGCGCAGCAGTGGATAAACAAAGGCATAGCCAAGATTAAAAGTCAAAATTTAAAGGGGATAGCAAAGGAATGTGGAAAAGACAGGATGGATGAAAGGGTTTCCTTATCCTTGTTATCTTTCAATCTAAGCGCACGTAAGGAACGAATAAAAGGAAGATGTTGTGAAAGGAGAGTGGGCCAATTTAAGGCGTTACATAATGGAGATTTATCCTTTTGGCCGATCTGCTACGTTTATGGATGGAGAGGGATTCTACATGGGAATCTTCCCACCACTTGACCCCATCATTTTACTCCCCTCCCCGCGCAGTTGTATCCTACAAGGGGTTCAAAATGTATGTCATTCCGTCCCCCCCCTTGCCGCTGACGGTTAGGAGACTCGACGCGGTCAATGCTGATCTCAAGAACGTAAGTGTGTCAGAAATTGGATAGCAGTTTTTTTTTGTCATTTTTACCCCAAAAAAGAATGGGAAAAAAATAATGCACTGCAAAATTATACTTCGTGGTGCAAAAATGCATCTAGCATATCTCCCCCCCCCTTGTATATATACAAATGGTAACTTCCACTGCGTAGGAATTGAGAATTCTGGAAAGGGCCATCCCCACTTATGGACTGTTGACACATGTGAAGGGGAAGAAAGCATTCTTGATGGAGTATCATTCAGAGGACAATTACGTTTTCTACAATATTAACACTATGTTCGTTGGGGTGAAGAAGAGGCATTTCCCCATTTTTGAAGAACCACAGAGGGAAACATCTGACATTAAGGTATGATTGGTTTCTCCTCCACTTTGTCAGCGGAGCAGTGGGAAAGAGACACAGTGACAATAATCCATTTTCAGGTGTGTCCCCCTCATTTTTTTTTTTTTTTTACATGCGCACACGCCATTATCTGTGTTAATTTTTTCCTTACGCTCTTTTTTTTTTTTTTTTTTTTTTTCGCACACTTAGGAACAGAACAATCACATGTGTTACAGAGAAAAATCTTTTTACTCCAATGACATGAAGGTGAGAGGGGATCTTGATATGTACTGTGAAGAAGAAGAGATAGATGGGTGGGGTAGAGGTACACATGGGAAGAACGTAGAAAACTACATTGAACGGGTCTTAAGGGAGATTGAGAATCTATCCTTTAATATCCCATTTGATAGTACCTCTTTAAAAATGTACTTGCATGGAAGAGGGTTAAAAATGAAACACCTTGGAAAGATGCTCAGCTGCGTATCTCTCAGATGGCTATACGATATGGTTGTAAATGAAATTTTAATTCGTTGTATTAAAAAGTATGTCTATATATGCATGCGTGAGATCTGCTTGTTTTGTAAAAGGAGAGTGAGTCAATACGATGGATTGCTTGGTAGGCAATTTTCCGCAGATAATTCACATGTAGAGTTAGACTACTCCGTGGTGTCAGAATTGTTAAGTGATGAGGTAGGCCAAATAAAAGGGGAGGCATCAATGTCAGATTGTTACGATTCAGATGGATATGGATCGACCTGCTCTGAGATGTCTTATCTTCATAGCGACGATACGACGGAGGGTACCTCTGAATGGGGTTACACTCATTATGAGAAAAGGAAGAGAGAAACAAAACGGGAGCTTTGCTCAAGGAAGAAGGCACTAAAGTCATTCATAGGGATGAGGAAGGTACTTAGTAGGAAGGTTCTACTGAGGACTCACTTGGAAAGCGTTCTGAGGAGAGCTGTCCAGCCAATCGGCGATTCTTCCAATTGGGGAAGCAACTCAAATGGAGGAAATTCCCTTTTGAATAAGCTCCTAAATTTTGACCGTTTCAAAAAGCATAGGAACGGAGACATGTACATATTAAAAAGGAAAAAGATGAAAGGAGATATAAAAACTGTGAGAAAAGAATACAGAGGAAATGTAACCCTAATCGATATGTTTGTTGTTAATATGTTCAATCTGATATTCGTAGAGGAGAGTGGAGTAGACGGGGATCTCCTATCAGTTCTGCAAACCATGTGTGCAAAGTTTTTCCACACCAATGTAGACAACTCGGTAGAGGCATCTCAGAAGAATTACCTGTACTCAAACTTGCAGCCTTGTTTAGGAATCTCCTTCTACCGCGCATCTTTCGATCAGCGAAACGGGAAAAGGAACCAACATAATGGGAGATTTTTCTTGCACGACCTGAAGGCATATAGCACAAAAATTAAGAGTTCCCTAAATGTTACATACATGGATTTGCCAACATATAAATATACGCAACGACATGAAAGGATACCTCTCCACATAGTCAGAGAAAATAAAAAAATACTGTCTCATGCTATTCTTTTTACAATAATGTATTATCACCACCTCAGTGCCAGTAACGAGGTGAACACCACGGAGTACTTCCTGAAGGGGACTCGTTTCCCTAGAATGGAAAGCTGTGACGAGGAAGACTTAACCAGTCGACATGATGGGACATGGACAGTCAAGTTAAGCAGATTCATTTCGTTAAAAGACAATGTAACTTTTTATAGTGAATCCAATTATCTACCTCTTTATGGATTCCTAAATATGGTTGCTATGGGTATACAACTTGGCTTCTTTGAAAGTACTTTAAAAAGGCTTATTGCTCTTTTTCGATGCATACCAGAGGATAGTATCATCTCCGTGCACGTTCGAATTATGTGGTTGTACATGTATGCTTTGAAAGGAAGGTACCTTCGGGGGGGATATATCCTGGGGGATGAAAAGCCTATCGAGAACATGGTAGAGGAATCTTATAAGGCGGGTAACAGAAGATGGGTGCCTTATCCCTTCCGGAAGAATTCCCTAGATGAAGAATCCACACAAGGTAGTTTCATTTCCGTGTCCAGCAGGGGAGTGTTCCTTCATGACGACGAGACGACTTCTCAGTACGCGAATTACTCTGCTTTCAGCGACCTTTGGAGTGACCCGTCGGAGAGTGGATTTAGACAAATGGACCACGGTGAGCATTTCGATTTGATGGATGAGGATGAGGAGACTGACTTTCACTCTGTAGACAAACTGGATTTGTACAAGGGTACTCAAGAATATTGTTCTGTCATTTTGAATAACTACTTTGTCTTCTTCCACCCTCTCCACCTGGATTTCTACCTCTCTCTGGCATGGTAGGGGCGATGATAACCCCCACTTGTGGAAGTACCACATTGGGGAAATATAACATTTAGAAGGATTTTCTACAGGTGCTTCATTTTTGAAAGTTCCACTTGATACATATTCTCCCTTGTATATCATTTTTTTTCTTGCCCCCCTCCTGGAAGGTATAACCGCAGCGTGAAGAACTATCGGGAGTTCCTGCTGCTCCTCCGAACAGCCATTTTTCTGCAGCTGAAAATGAGGATGAAGAATCAGCCGGGGGAAAGGATCGAAGATATGGTGAACCTTACGGATAATTTTGAAAATCTCGTTTACCTTAATTTTAAGGTTTCTTCTTATAGGGATAGAGGGTTGAAGAAGGAAAAGGAATACATGGTCCTGGAGAGGATTCGAAATGTGTCTAGCTTTTTTCTGAACAGTATATGCTACCCCCATGAGGATTCATTTCTACATGCTACCTTAGAGACGACGATGAAGTACTGCTCTGTGTATAGCATGCGCCTGGGTTTCACTGTGCACCATTTTGTGAACTCATTATTTTATTACTACTACACGAATACGATTATTAGAAAATACAGAAATGAAAACTTTATCATGAATGGGTCTCTCTGTTGCATCTCCGTTTTGGAGCATGTGCGTGGCGTGTATCAGTCGTTTGGTGAAGACAATGTGTATGTAGGTGAAGCATCCCTAGACTTGGCACTGATGGCTTTGAAAACTTACTTTACCGAGATGCCCGAGTTTGGTTGGAACTGTGTCATGGCATACTCGCTGGCGAATGCACAGCGTGCGGCGGAGGTAGGAAGAGCGTGCCCCTGCGTCAGTTCTGTATCATCCATTCATTTGTGCATATATGTATTATGTTTTACGTGGCGTGGATATGTTTTCCGTCGTCTTACCTCACTGTTAACAACTTATATCCTTCCCCACGGTAGATCTTCCGTCGAAACCTCGGAATAAACCACCCGGATACTTTGCACAGCCACTATGTACTCAGCCTCGTCTACATGTACCTGGACAGTGAGAAGTGTCTGCATATATTCGAAGAAATAATTTACCACCTCCTCAATTATAAATACACGTATGGAGAGAAAAACATATTGAATCGGGTCTACTGCTATGTGCCAGATTTTGTCTTAACAGACCAAGGAGTTGACTCCAGAAGGAGGATCCCCAATGGATGTAGAATCAAGTGGTATCTTTTACACTCTTGGTTTAGCATTTCTATGCCTATTAAATATCTGAAGAAAATCCGAAGAATTTTATTTCTGCTTGTTTCTGTGGAGCGGTGTAGAAGGAGAAGGAGTAAAATCGGAGGGAGAAGAGGCTCAAACAAACGAGGTGATCGCTTTGAAGACGAATGGGTTAAGAAACATGATGACTTCCTCCGTGGGAATGTCTTGTGGGCCTGTTCAAAGGATATCGATGAAGAATACCTATTCCCGTATGAACAACTTCTCTCCTGCATACGTGGATACAGGCACATATTCCCACTAGAACGTTTGTTTAGCCAAATGGAAGAATATAACGATCTGCTCAAATTTAATAAGAATGTGGTTGATAGGAGAACAAGTAGGATGAACCAATGTGAACACGGAAGGGGGGTTGCGTCAGTGAAGGTTACTCATAATGAAGATGACATTCGATTATTACCTTTACTTTTAAGCAGAGTTGACACAGAGCAGAACAAAAAGAAAGAAGCCTTTTTATATGGCTTTGTAAAAAGTTCTATGAAACATAAAAAGGATTTTGCCAATTATGTGCACCATCCTGATTTTAGGAATGACGAGGCTGTGGAAAATTATATCATGAGGGAGACCCAAGAAGGCACTAAAAAGAGGAGAAAAAAAAGCATTACAGATTATTACTTAAAAAAGTTAATAAAAATGGTAGAACAGCAAGTTGAATTTCTTTACAAGGAGGAGAAATACAAACACGATACGAAACTACATTTATCCAGTCGGACAAATAAAGGGTGTACAAGTCTGTCTTCACAGATGGGAAAGAGGAGCAATCCTTCCGTGGTGAACAAGGATGTGCATGTCCTCATGAGTTTGTTATATCACTTTCTCAACGTGGAGAAGTTTCACCTGCTCTATTCGCGGGCGGCGGACGGGGAATTATTTTCCCGTGGGGTGTAATAGTGTGTGTGTGTCGCTATGTTTTAGTCAGGTTTAGGATTCACCGATGCGTTCTTACGTACTTTGATTGATTCTATTTTATTATTTATTTATTTATTTATTTATTTATTCTTTTTTTTTTTTTTTTTTTTTTTTTTTTTTTGCATTTCTTTGTTATGCCTTTTTTTCGTTGTTCGCAAGGTTTAGGGTTCAGACTTATGGTCCCACATCTGGCATTTAACTTTTCTCCCGCGCACTCCGACGTGAAGCGATCGCCAAGTTGGGTATTCCCCATCAGGCACACGCAAGGGGGCGTAATAGTTGTGCAAACAACTCTTCCGATTGGGAAGGCTAACGTTCATATGCGTGTGCGTTGTCAGCGCTACCCTCTTCTCTATGTGGACGCATCACCTGGTCCCCAATTAGAGGGTGCTGTAGAGCGTAATAAATGTGCAAGTTCTTTTTCTTTTTTTTATATCCACGGTTTCGTATAGCGTAGCTTCCCGGGCGGATTTTCATTGCGAGAGTTCATTTGGATGTGGTCCCTTTTTTCGTGGTCAAAAAAGAAGGTACCATCTCATCGTGGGGGAAAAAAGAAAAAAAGAAAAAATAGAAATGGGTTTCACAGGAGAAAGAAATAAATGAAAAAAAAAAAAAAAAAATAGAAATGGGTTTCACAGGAGAAAGGAATAAATGAAAAAAAAAAAAAGAAAAAAAAAGAAACAACGATGTCTAATCGGGGGGGCGTGTTCCGAAAAGTGGCATCTTCACAATTTCGCGGGCGTGTCTTCCCATCGTTGCCATTTCTTGATGGTGCTGCTTCTGAACTGCGTAACTCGACCCTCACGCGAAAACCTTAAAAAACTTGGTGGCCCTGAAAATGTCGCAGTATCTAAAGTAAAAATACTGGTACATAGCCTCCAGAGACTTAAAAAAGTAAAAGTTCAAAAGCTGGAATAGGAAAAGAAAGACATTTTGAATTTCCTTGGCGATTTTCTTCTTCTCCCGTAACAAAAATAATAAAGCGGCACAGAGCATGTTCTTGTATGTCTTCATCAAGTTCAGTCCGTGTGAAACATTTTTTTCTATCACCATTTTGGCGTTGTATAAGTACAGGAAAGGATTGCTTAAAAAGAGCATGACATTTTTCACACAGGCTTTGAAAAAAATGAATAAAATATCAAATGTGATAAAGCATAATAAGAGGAAATTATGAATTATGGTTAAGTATTTTTTTAAGTTATATTTTTCTGCGACATTCTTCTTTTTGTTTTCGTAGGACTTGAGGAATGAATCGTATTTTTCTTGTATGTTCATCATTTTATTTTTTTCGATTTTACTGTAAAACCATTTCTTCGCATCTTCATTGAAGTTGAGGTAATGTTCATAGTTTTCCCTTAGCTCCTCTTTCGTTTTTTCCTTTTTCATTTTGCCAGTCGGCGTTTTGTTCGTGCGTTTTGGGGTGGGGTTGCTTTGGGGTAACTTGTGGGGTCTCTCTTGGGGTTCCCCTTCTTGTCTCTATCCGTTCTACTCCAGAGCGTTTTGGTACAGGCCCCTCCTATGCGTGCGGAGGGTGGAGCTGATGCCGGGGTGGATCACAATGGGGGTGTGCACCAAAGGACAAGCGCCTGAAGGGAACCTAACCCGGCAACCTAACCGAAAGCGACAACCGGGACAATCACCACAACCGGGACAATCACCACAACCGGGATAATTACCACAACCGGGACAATCACCACAACCGCGACGAGAAGTGCCGCAGAGTAAATCTGCACAAAGTACTTACAGTTGCAACGAAAAAAAAAAAAAACAAAAAGGTGAGCAACGCAATTCGCCAGAAGGAGGAACAAATGATGGAGCAAAGAGAACAGGGAGGCACCCCCAATGCGAAACAAACGGCAACATACAAATAGAGGCACGCAACTTTTCTAAACGAGTTAATTTCAAAGTACACTTTCTGGTTAATTTTTCTCATAAAAGAAAGGTAGTGCAAAAAAGAACAACTTGGCAAAACAGATTTTCAAAAAAAAAAAGAAGTCAACTAGTTATGCCACTACGAACTGTGTAGTCACTGCTCGCAGGGGGAGTTGCATGAATGATAGTTTAATTAAAAAAAAAAAAAAAAAAAAGAAAAAAAAGAATAACGAGGAAAAAAGAGCGAAGAAATGTGGGGAAAATGGCGAAAATTGGCCGAAAAACGCGAAACAGTGCAAAGCATAAAATGAACAGAACAAATCGGATTTTTAGATCACCAATGGTGTATATTTTACACGCACGTATTTCCTCTTGGTGGAATAAAAAAAAGCGGAGAATATTTTTATTTGCAATTTTGCTAAAGTGGGGATGAATGCGCGCGAACATTTTAGACATAAAAAAAAAAAAAAAAAAAAAAAGGATACGTGTAATTCGGCAAGCGTGCAGCGAGGGGGAAGAAAAAACGGCCAGGAGATAATCATAAAATAGTGAAAATGTGACAAAAAAAAAAAAATAGTAAAGAGATGAACAAAAAAATAGTATAAAGGGATGAACAAAAAATAGTATAAAGGGATGAACAAAAAATAGTATAAAGGTGGATAATATATATGTGCAACCAAAGAGGTTACCAAAATATGCCAAGAGGTGGTAAACAAAAGTGTTACTGGCCATAATGGCGATACGCGTTGCGCCCAAAGGGACATGTCAAAATTGCCGCAAAAAACTAAAGGGCAAAGCAAGTGATGCGGCGAAACAACAATTTTTATTCATAATGAGGAGGTATATTTTTTCTTTTAAATAGTGTGCACTTCCCCCGTCATGGTTATGCATATTTCTTTCAGACCAGTCTCTAACCTGCAGTAGACAGGGCAACCATTGCGTTGATTTCGTTCACCATTTGTTCTGTAAGACAATGCACCCCCAGAACGAACACGTACGAAAGCGCATGAACTGCAAAAGGGGAAAAGAGCCAAGTGGCACAGAACAGTGCAACATGGAAGAATGCGGCAAAGGAAAAAATGACATACCGCTTGGGGAAGAGGCAGGGGGCAATACATCATATATAATTCGAAACAGATGGCAGTCTGTTTCGGAGGACTTGTCCATATTTACTTGGATGGGAGGAACTAAAAAATGCGCACAGAAAAGTTATCCTCCGAGAAAGGAGTCATCCAAAACGGAAGATACGGAGGGGTGCAATAAGCCAAGTGGGTGGACCTGTTCCCAAAGGGACAAAAATGTAATGTCGATCTGCCGTCGGTTTTTTTAGCCATTTGTCAATTATTTCCCCTGTGTGTATACCATTTTGTAAGATCTTTTTTTTTTTTTTTTTTTTTTTTTTACACCTTCTTCTACTTTGTTCTCTGAGAATATATGCACACATGGGGGAAATAAAAATAAAAGGAAAAAAAAAATATATATATATAAACGCAATTCTTTATCTTTCCACCAAGAAGAAAAAAGAGAAGCTCCTCTTTGCTTCTTGCTTGGCTTCATTTTGATTTACACCCCTGAGATGAAACACTAAAATGTAGAAGCGGAAACGAGTGGAAGCATGTGCTTAGGAATGAAGAAAATATGTTTTTTTTTTTTTTCTTTCTTTTTTTTCTGGCAATTTACACCCGATTGGGCGAATTAATAGGGGCAAAAAAAAATAGGAAAAAAAAAAAAAAAAAAAAAAGATTCAAAAAAGTACACATGAATTACATATACATATTGCTACAAAATTGGTACACGCATGGGAAGCGCTTTATTGGGGAATTACAGAAAACGGGGATCTTTAGCCTTTTGTACAAAAATAATTTTTTTATTTTTAGTTTTCTGCTTGTGCCCACTTATTCGTAAGCGTTTTTTATTCGCGTACATACTTTACCATTCCGTTTTTGACATTTTATTATTGTGCAATTCTGTTACTCGGCTATCCTGCTATTCCACCGAAACACATTATTTCGTTTTACCATGTTAGTTTAAGCTATTATTTCGCTATGCTCATTCATCCCTACTGGTTTATGTTACTGCCTTGGGTCACTTTTTTTACGTTACTACATTACGTTGCCATACTGCGCAAATATATTGTGTTCCTGTTTCTCCCCCTTCTCCTTTCTTTCCTTTTTTTTTGTGCAAAAATACCGCTACCATAAGTAGGGAAGCGAACAAGGAGTGAATCATGCGAAGTTGCGGCAACAAGGTTCACTTCACTTTTGCAAGAACGAAGTAATATTCCATTTCCACATCTACCATCTTAAATTCAGTTATTTCCCCTGTTTTCCTAATGACTACGGGTACTGCCTAGAAAAGCGAGTGGAACGCTGTGGTGGGAGGAAAGTGGGCGCCTCCTGGTCTTACAGTGCTTAGACGCATGCCCACGTGTCTCTCTGCTCATATGCATACACAACATCACCTTATACGCCCCCCCCCCATTTAGGCATTTATTTTCTAATCCTATTAATTTTTTTCTATGCCTACCTGAGTTACCTGCTATACCAACTGCTAATAAGAAACAGAAAAGTTTCGCCAGTAGCCTCCGCCAATTTGACGGGGGAGAAGACTAGGAATTTTTTGTTCGTTTTTTTGTTTTTCTGTCACATAAGTAAGTGGAAAATGGGAAAACGCCAGGGGCGGTTTTATTGCTTTACCATTTCACCCCGTACCATCGTGTGTGCATATACCTATAAACTCTCACTTTTTCCCCTCCCGCAGGCAGAATAATATCCCTTACAATTTTGACCTACCTCGACATACGCTATTACGTGATTGACTACAATACGCTGCTGTTATTTCCAAATTTTTATTTCTACTTAATCATATTGAAAGCTATTCCAACGTACTTTTTTTTGTCATCATTCACGATTATAATACTTTTTTGGTCGCAAGTTTACTATGCTTCTATATTAGTGTCCGCTCCACACTTACAGTAATGCTTTTCCCAACAACAAAAAAAAAAAAAAAAAAAAGCAGACGATTTCGTGTGCATTTGTGTGTGAATTATTTCCCCCATAAAATTGGCTAGCTCATGTGCAGGCTAGTAATTGCAATAGTAATAGCAGTTGTTAATTTTTTTTATTTTATTATTTTTTTTTTTTTTAACCTGTCAGATCGCTGTACATTTTCCTAAATGGCCTTGTGTACGCAATAAATATCATTTTGGCTAGCTTGAGCTATTTTACCCAGGCGTTCTACAACTACATTTATTACAACTACATCCTGGAGTCTATAATAGATTACATAATAGCCATAGCATTCTTATACTATGGGGTTAAGGTGCGTACGTGTTTTTGCTTATTTTGCAATCAGCAGTGCGTGAGTGTGTATTCTTCGCCACAGTTACAACTATTTTTTATTTGTGTTTTTTTACTTTTGAAGGTGACCAAGAAGCTGGAAGAAAAAAGCAAAGGAATTTCAAAAAACAACAGTATCATAAAAAGGGTAACTAAATTGAGAAGGAGAGAGACATTCACGTCTCAGTGGATTTCTTCAAAATTTTCATACCCCTACGTGTGCCATTGGGTTTGAAAAAAAAAAAAAGAAAAAAGAAATATGAACAGTGCAGGTAGAATAACATAATATATTTTATTATTTTATTTTTTTTTTTTTTGAACAATTCAGATACTGTCTTTGGCTATTATTATGTTTGTCATTTTGGCCCTGAAGGGATTATACTCCTTTTGGTGTTTCGTGAAGGATGAGAACTTTTACAACTCCTACTTCGATTTACCCACTTGCGACGCGATAGTAATGTCAAAGGGGACAAAACACATTTTTTCCTCGTTTCTCATATTTATATGTATGCCTTACGTGCGCGTTACCAACATGCATGTGAACATTTCCTTTTTTCCCTTTTTCTTTTACCTCCTCTGATAACAGTCCTATTTCATCTCAGAATGCATCCCATCGCTCCTCATCATTTACACCTTTCAATCGAATAAGGGCAAAAACGTACGCAAGGAAAATGACTGGCGTGCTCAGGCCGCTAGAAAAATGATAAACGAGGCAATGATCTCCTCGACAAGGCAATTTGTTTTATACATATGGGAGTACGTGCACATGTAAATTTTTGTATTATTATATATTTTTTTTTTTCGCTTCCCTCCCCGTTGCAGTCGATGAACTTTGACTACACCACTCCTCTGTGTGCAGACACATTCGACCCGTATAATTTAAAATCCCAAAAGAAAAAGGCAAAGAAGAAAACGAATGTATAGAAAATCAGCAAGGTAAATTTGTGCCTCCAAATACCCTTTGGAATCGCGGGCATACATGTCTGCACTTAAGAAGAACCCTTCCCATAGATGCTATTATTAATAAAGTATGCGCGATGAAGGAAGAAAGGGAAGGAGAGAAGAGAGCCAAGGAAATGTATTTACCCCCCCCTGCAACCAGACACGCAGAGGCATCTACGTGCATACAGCTTTGTGGCCCGTTTAATTCATGAAAAATAATGAACTGCTTTATTAAACATTTTCGTGATACTTGCTTACATCACCTCGTTCATCTGCAAGTCGTCCAGTGGCACGTCGTCCTCCATTGCCACTGTCTTATTTGAAAAAAACTATCGGTCTTATTCACCCCGCAGTGATTGCGACAGAATGAAAGTTAAATTATTTGTTTAAATAAGCAGCAACATGTTAGCTTAATTTTTTTTCTTTTTTTTTGCTTCCTTTCTTGATGGTGGGGCGATGACTTCCCTATCTAGTAGAGTCATTCCGCGCAGTCGCCAATTTGCTATCCCAGTTGATGACACAACCTCTTTTCAGAAGTTACGAAAAGGTAGAAGGAATAATTCGAAATCATCTTAAAAAGAGGAGTTGGATTAGAGAAAAAAAAAAAAAACAGACAAGCAGGCAGGCAGGCAGGCAGACAGACAGACAGTAAGGTTTGCTAATGAATGGGTATATTATTTGCGTCATAAAGGCTAAAATATGTATATATATAAGGAGCGGGATATATAACACTAAAAAACATTTACTCTAAAAAAGGCTTACGTAAAAAAAATAAGGTCCACATGTGTTCAAAAACAGGGTCGCACTGCATAGGCAAATGCTTATATTCATTTTTCTTTTGGCTTGATGTACACGGAGCTTGTATTTGCTGGTTATATGTGCGCCCAACTTTTTTTTTTTTTTTTTTTTTTTTTTTTTTTTTCTCTTCGATAATCACAGTCCTGGCAATATCAGGCATGTGTGCAGTTCGCAGTTCGCAATAATGGAATTCTTCAAAGGGGGAAGGAAAGAATAGGAGCGAAAATATGGGCATGTATATATATATATGTGTATACTGTGCACGCATATTTTTTGGCGCATGAGCTGGTTTTACTTACGCATACTGTTTGTAGCCTGAGGTTGAAGCTGTTGGCGCTGGGGTAGTAGGATTCCAGATTGGAGCACTTGACAACTGCGATGGTGGGAGGCAGTTCCAATTGATGTGATGTGACACAATAGGACCTCCGAAGGAACGAGGTGTTATGGTCAAATATCACGCGGTGTATGTCGCCTCGCACCTTAGCACGGGTTGCGCTTCTGGTCTCCTTGGGGGACTCACCGGTTAAATTGTTGGGGTTGTCCATCTTCCCTTTGCGCTTGAGCCCGCTTCGTTCGGAGTGGTAGTACTTCACTTTGAGGGAGGTGATGTTGAGCTTCTTGTCGTTTTTGGTGAAGATGTAGAAGAAGTTCTTGGATATGACCTGCGGGTGGGGGGAGGAGTCGGTAAAGTTGTAAAGTTGTAAAGTGGTAAAGTGGTACGGAGGTATGGAGATACGATGTGTATTTCTTAAGGTGCATTTCCTCCCTTTGGGGCCTACCACTACGTTGAGAATGGTAAGGGGATGTAGGCTAATTCCTATGGCACGCCTCTGGATCAACTTGAAGCGCAGGGCGCACTGGTAATATTTGTCAATGCGGAGGAAAGAAAATCGATCGCACGTGCAGACGTAGAAGGGGTAAACGGGGGATCGCATTTGCTCAATATGACCAACATAGTCATCGGAAAAATAAGAGGAATTACGGGGAGGGTCATATTTGATGATATTCCCGGGAAGAGTAAAATAATGAAATTGATGGTCGCTTTGAAGATGGAGGATGGAAATGTTGTAAATGGAAGTGAATTTGTTGTCTTCCCTTCTGTTGAAGAAGGACTGAAAAATTTTATCCAAGTTATGCTGAATGGTACAAAGTGCTAAAAAGAATTTTTGCCTCTTCAACTGACTGTTGTGTAAATATCTGTCGAAGTGATTAAAGTGAATTTTTTTGTTCTCCCTGATTGAATTGTAATTTTTTAAAATTTCCACATCGAAATTTCTGTAGTTGGAAAAGGCTTCCTTATAATGCGGAAATTTTTCGAAATAAATATTTTTCGAAATGAACAGTAACAACTCTATTAAAAAAAGGAAGATATTCAAATGTGTTTGTAAATTATAATACTTTTGAAACTTCCTAACACAAAACATTGTGAGCTCTTGTATCTTTTTAATTACGTCGAGGCGGTATGTCTTTAGCATAACCTGCGTATTGTCACTTAAGGATTTACAAATGCATATTATTCTGTGCAAATTTATTAAATGCTCGTTTATATTTTCGAGGAATATTTTTTCATAGTAATTTAGGATGACTTGAAAATTGGCCATACATTTCTGTACTTCCTTTTCGCTAAACTCCTGTAACAGTAGCAACAAATTGACTGGACATTTCTGTTCGCTGTACATGAGGTAGATATCCTTGATTAAGGAGGTGTAAATTTCTTCATCGCTCATTTTTTTTTTTTTTCTGGGGAGGACATAGTTCAGTTCGAATTTTTCAAAATTGTGTATTGTCTTTTTCTGTATCAGGAGTTCGCAGCTGATACAAATGTTCTGTCCTGGGGGGACTATGAACTTCCGGCTCTGACGATATTGCTCCTCCAGTTCGCCTTCCGAGAGGGGCAAGTCATCACTGTCATCATCATCCTCTTCGTCATCGTCTTCATCATCATTTTCTTCATCGCCACGTTTTTTCTCCTTTACTGAGTCTTCCGCTTCTTCGTTCCCCATATTGGTCATGCCATTTCCTTGTATACGTTCCGCTACTTTCCCTTTTCCTGGCCGATGTGTGCATGTCCCTCTTTGTGCGCCTCTAGCGGGTCGCGCACCGCCGCAACGGCGTTTTTCCCCTGTAGAGACGACTGTACCCAATCTATTCGTTACCCCTTGTCTGTAAGAAATTCCGCTACCTTTCCTAAGGAAGCCATTCCTACCCCTGTTCTTTATCGTTCCCCTTTGAAGGGAGGTAGCCATTCCATGACTTCCATCTTTTTCATTTTTCTCATTCACACGACTGTCACAATATTTCCCGCTGCCATTTGGACAAAGAGACGTGCCACATTGCCTTCTATGACTTACACTTTTTACCTTCCCCCTAAGTTCCAGAGTATCAGTGCTGAGGCTGTCCTTCATACTATTTATCCGTCCCCTTGAGGTGGTTCCTCCTTTTGGGTCCATTTTTTGTAGACAACTGGTGCTCTTCGACCATACCGCAATATGTTTGGGTTCCTTTTTTATTACCTTTCTTTGATGTCCCGTAAGAGGAACCATCCCACTTGTGCTGCTCAAGCGCCCATTAATGTCGCTTGTACATCGAATCGAGTCGCTAACGCAACTCATCGTGGGACCCCCTTCGTAACTGTTCAGGACCCCCCTCTTTATGTTCTCCTCAAACGCCTCTTCCTTCTTCCCACCACGCTGTGTGTCCCCAAAATGAGAATTCAAGCAATCCTCTGATAATTCCCTACTTGTCTCATTGAACTGGTTTCCCATGACTGCCTCCCCCACAGTGTTTGGACGTGGGATTGCTCCATTTTCTTCGCCCTCGTGTAGGGGATGGCTTACCCCCTGATAAACATTCTTCTCCTGATGGAGCATCTTCCCCTGCTCATCAACTGCCATCTCCCCACTGAGAAATTTTTCCTTGGAGCATGTGCAGCAGATGGTGTTGTCGCTTATCATCCTTTTTACCACATCGTAGTAGCGAGCGAAATCTCTTTTTTCGTTTTCCTTAAAAAATAAGTTATACAAATTTTCATCAAAATTCTCCCTCCGATTTTTAATAAATTTGGAAAAATAAACTATGGTTCGATCTCGGTAGTAGAATCTCTTAAAGTGATCATTTAATTCAACAATGCTTCGATAAATTTGGTGCATTTTTTTGTACTCCTTAAATTTTGAGTACATGCTTGACATTTGCCTGTATATGTGAAAGATGCTATGGAGAATATTGGAAGAGTGTAGGAGGTAGAGGATTATTTTTTGGACGCATCTGAATTCTTTTTGCACGTTCGCAAATTTTTGCATGCCAAGGAGACACATTTTGTACTTGTCCCCTGTCAATGTACGTTGGTTTTCCTTTTCTCTGTTCAAGATCATTCTTTTTAGATTGAATTTGTTGTGCCTGATTCGGGAGTTGCTCTCCTTTTGGGGGAGACTTCCAGGTTGGATGAACGGTTCGCCTGTCCACCCCAATCGACGGGGCTCTAAGCTAGAGAAGTTCAAGTACTTCCGCTTTACACGTACGTAGTAGTTCACTAAAATGTAATGTTGCTCATTCGAAATGTACGATTGCTTGATGTCAATAACGAGGTCGTTGAAGATTCTTTTAATGATACTTTCTTTTACGTCTAAATGGTGGAGAAAGGAAAAAGATTCAGTCGTACCCCAATTGTGTGCATTAAAACCAGGACGTAGACTGTTAACCCTCCTCATTGATATGTTGAAATGATTCATTTTGTTCCGATGGCAATTATGTTTTACCGACCTGACACATGCGTACTTATTTTTGGCTTTCCATTTTCTTATAAATTTCTTTTTAAATGCCTGAACAATATCATTTTTTAGTCGAACGTACGAATTGATATTTTTATAAAAATGGTTTAAAACGTTGCACTTATAAAGTATAATCTTTAAATTCATGGAACATATAACGTTAAACCCTACGTCCAGGCTATGGATAATATGCACGTTGTCAAAGTAACTGAAAAGGTAATAATGGCCATAATTTCCTGGACATTTATTTCTGTTATCTTTTTCTACGTTAATCCAGAATATGTCCACAATTTCGAGGGGAATTTTTTCGTACTGCGTGTTGGAATTTAATTCGTTTACTTCTCTATATTTTGCAATCCGGTTCGTCGGGGGGGTGGAGAAGAAGTAATCACACACCTCTTTGCTTAAGCAGAAATCGTAATTTCCGAAGATGGTTGAATCAGATTTAATACTCACATCGGAATGTTTTTCTTCCATCTCGTCAACATTTGTCTCGTTATCAGTTGTCCGCTTATTGTTTGTCTGGTTACCATTTGTCTTGTCATCACAGTCTGTGTGTTTGCCGTTATTTTTTCCCCTCCTTATTGACCTATTTAATACACTTCGCGTTATCTCCTTGGAGGGTTTAATCACGTTGTAATTACTGGATTGTCTCGTGGGAATCCTCCCGTTGGGCTGTTTTTTCATCTCCTTTTCGTTTCCCACAGATTTGTACCTCCTCGCCGTTGTGCCGCTCTTTAATACGTTCCCACTGAGGACATGATCCTCTTTGTTTATTTCGTTTTTCATAATAATGTTGCTGCTAATCGGTTGCTTCCTACTTTTCGTGTCTCTATTTTTGCCTGAACGGGTCAGGTGATTTTTATCACCCGTTAATTTTCCGTTATTTGTTTTTTTCATATTATTGTTAAGAGGGAGTACAACGGAATTTTCCTTCTTTGCCGATTTGTCACATTTAAATCTCTTTGCGATGGAATCAATTAGAGTGTTGTCTTTCGCTTGATGATCCTTATCGCCGCTGGTCCAGTTGGTCTCCTTTTTGCGCTTTCTTTTGGAATAGCCTGAACGGGAAAAAAAAGAAAAAAAAAAAAAAAAAAAGTACAATAGAGCTAGTTGCGCACAACGATTGCATTTGTTTCAGGAGTGAATTCATGGGGGAGACTCGGAAAATCAAAACAACCATCTGCTATATGGTTCCTTTTTTCTTCTCATTGTATTATTATCCACATATTGCTCATTGTGTATCATGTAACATCATGTCTGATTTGATTGCATAACGGAACACGTCGTCCCTGTTTGCTCCTCATCTCGTCTCACCATTTTTTGCGGGGATAACCTTCGTCGGAGTACCTCCCTTTCTCCAGTACAAGCAATGCATCCCCTCATTTTTGTACACAAGGTTCCCCTTCATGTCGAGGATGTATATGCTGCCATTTTGACTCGTCACGCAAATGTACTTGTTGCAATGATTTATATAAACTTTATTAAGGCTGTCTGGAATGGTCTTCCGAAATATTTTCTGCATTTGGTTGCTCCCACTGAACAGCTCTAAGTTGTAATCATTTTCGTTATGCGTGATGATACATATGTAATTGTTATCGTTGCTTATGGTGGCAAAAATCATGTTGGCTCTGTGCAGGCGCTTGCAATTTATTGCATTTTTCTTTTCGATGGTCATTTTCGTTTAGATGGAATGAGGCCAAAGTGGAAAGAAGAGAGAACAGATAAATGAAGAATCAACAAAGAACGATGCAGAAAAAGGAAAAGGTGATCAACGTGCTAGTCAACAAATTGAGCATACGAATGAACGCATAAAGGTAGCACAGTGTTACGCTTTTTTCCAATTTGTATGTTCTCCGCGTAGGTAACGTACATAGGTACATGCTGTGCATCCATCTGTTACGTTGCTACATGGTAAATTCATAAAAAAGGAGGAAAAGCACAAAAAAATATATTTAAACGAATGGTTAAGGGAACGATTGACAGAAACAACACCTCCCTGGGACGGTCAGCATGGACGGCAGGAAGGAGGTGGCAAAAAGAAGAAAAAAAAAAAAAAAAAAAATTGCATTTTTATGAATTGCCACAAGGAAAATATGACAAATTGTCCGCTCCTATACTCGTTTGGCTAAGCATAACCACGAATGCGCATTTGGCTCATTCGAAGGGTGTACAGAAGTTTAATCGTTGTGTGTTGTTTCGTACTACGTTGTTTCATTCCTACTAACAGATAAAAGTTGCGCAGTGCGCTTTAGGAATGAAGAAACAAAAAAAGGGCAGGAGGTAGCGAAATGAATCTGGTGCACACACAAAAAAAAATAAATAAATAAAAAGAAAAAAGAAAAAAAAAATCAAAAGCGCTTACCATGTGCAGTTGCACAGTCCTTCTGGAGGGAACACGCAAAAGGAGCAGAGAGTGCGCAGAACTAGCGTGAGCAAAACTGTTCATTGGCAATTTGTAGATTGCGTTTCGAACGCTGTCCTCTGAGATTTGCGCACATATACACTAAAGGCACAACATACTAAATATGTAGATTGCTATGAAGCATTTTTTATGACAGGATTAAAGATATCATATGAATAGACAACAGTGATGAATTCAAAATTGTTAGAAATAAAGAGGAGGGGTAAAATGAATTTACAAATGGGTCATGTATACTGAGCGGTATATACGTATTTATAGAAAAAAAAAAGGAGAGGGGAAGAATAGAATAATTAAGCGAATGTAACATTTTGCATTGTGAAATGAAAATATCCACACCTACAAGTGTGCATATGTGCAGTATGTCATATAGAATGTACATTTTTTTTATGAATACATGAAGTTCATTGGGAATGTGCCATTTGGGATACACCCTTCATGCGTCGTCGCTTAGAATGTGGAACTCCTCAAGAAAGAGGGACGTCGCACGGTGAACATGTGATTCCAAAAAATGGTCACACATAATAGTTTGCTCACAAAAGGACAGTTCACAAAATGCAACTAAAAAAAAAAAAAAAAAAAAAAAATGTAATATCAAAGTCGACGTGGGAATCGGTAGAGGCGAAGTAAAAACGACGAAAAGATTACGCTCTCCCTTCTGTCGCTTTACTTGGTGCACATAAGTTTTATTTTATGAATGATGATGAAGAAGGGATTTGTTCTATACGTAAAAATTGGGCAGAACGTGAAATGCTCAGGGGGCACGAACTAACACGGAGGATGTGCAGGAAACTCGCAGGGATAATCACACACACTGCACCATAACACCTTTTCCGTGAAACCTTAAAAAAAAAGAAGGTGTACACTGAAAGATGAAGCACAAAATAGCGAGCACAATTTTGTGGGGCCTGCGTGGAGAATAAATATGACAGCAACATATACGTATGTGTATGTGTGTGTATCCATAAGTGCTTCGCCAAAGCGGATTTCATTTTTCGAGGTACTTTGTGCGGGGAGTTATGAAGTGCTGTAATGACGAGAGGGTGGACTACGCGGTTAAGCCATTAAGCAATGAAACAGTGAAGCTGCTAAGCGATGAGGCAACTAAACAATGGGGAAACTAAACGATGAAGAAATTGAACGATGAGGAAATTAAAGGATGAGGAAATTAAACGATGGGGCCATTGAACTATGAGGCCTTTACAGAATGCACTAAATCATTGATGCACAGGGGTAAGTCAAATTCCAAACATTGCAGGGGTGGTAAATGAGGAAGCGTGCGCACACATGTACACATGTGCCCGTGTACAGATAAGTGCGGGGAAGGGAACCCTTGCGCTTTATTCCCAATTTGGCGGGGTTTTCGCTTTGGCGTCACGTGCATTGCTTGGGGGCTGTTGTGATGAGACGGCCTTCATCCCCAAGTTGCCTCAAAAAAATGTACGCCAACAGGTAAAGGCATGCTGCGCCCCCGCCAAAAAAGGTGTCATGTCGCTTGAGGGGGGAAAGAATAGTCTAAAAAGAGAAACATGTGAGTACAAACCCATATTCGAATAAAACGTGAAAAATTAAGCTATGCGCCAGAGGGAGGAACATGGAAAAATTATATAAAAAAAAAAAAAAAATGATATACTACAGAAATGACCCCCCAAAAAAATACATCAAAATTTACATGGAAAATGAAAGGCTTATTGAAGGTCACTGAAAGATGTACACTAGTTAAATGTGCCAGAACAACTAATCTCACACCTTAAGGGGGGGAGGGAAAACCGGGTGTACCGCTTCTTGGCGCCCCAGGGAGGAAGGTATTTGCACTTCAAATGGCATATTTTTAGCGGCATATTCATGCAAATGGCACATTGAGGTAGTGGCGTGTATAGCACATTCTCCCTTCTGCTTGTTCTATGCTTCATGGCCCCTTATTTTTCTTTGCACAGGGGGCTTATTATTTATTTCTTTTTTTTGCGCACATAATATTTTTCTACACGATGCGCTATCGCGCCGAGGGATTTTTCGCCCCGTTGCATTGTTAAATTTGTCCTTCCTTAATTTGTCAATTTTGCCACGTTGTTAAATGTGCGAGTTTTGCGAAATGAGCCAAACTTGTTCGCGCTTTCCCTGCTATTTTTTTTTTTTTTTTTTTTTTTGTCAAAATTTTCCGTAGTATGAGTGAACGAAAACAATGTTAACCGATTACAAGCGCGTTGCACATCCATTGTGTAGAAAAGGCAGCGAAGGGAGACACTGCGCAATTTTTCCTACTTATGATCTGGGCACGGCAGCAGGGCGGTGACGATTATGACTTGGTAGATCATTCCTGGGAACTTGGATGATAAAGGAATTTCGCCTGCATGCAGAATATTGCGCAAGAAAGGGAACAAAAAAAAAAAAAAAAAAAAAAAAAGCCAAACTGGCGAACGTGCAGGTTAAATTTTGAACACGTGGTAGCTGAGCATATCAAGGTGGGGGATCGTTTTTTTCCCAATTTTCCAGTAGGAATTTTTTATAAGGTGTAACTCGTATACGCAGTGGCTAAAGTGTGGAGTTAAAATGGGTTAGTGGTTTATCGGGCGTATTTTCTCCAATTGGCTTTTATCAAGTTAGCCCAATAGTTCCAGTTTGTCGGCGAAAAAAAAAAAGGGGGAGCGGTCACATCAGTAGTCGTGGTGACAATCGTGGCAGCGTTGATGAAGAAGATTTTCTCGCCCCTCTCGCAAGAACACACGGCATGAGAACCTTCACGCCGTTAATCCTTCTTTTGGTAACCCTGTTGTACCTCGCGAAGAGTCAATTTAGTAAGGGCGAATGGAAGGGAGGTACTGATTGGGGCATACCCATCAGGCAATACCACGTAGGGGGAAAATGCTTCATTCGCGTCTTCACCCCAAATAAGGGTTACATACTTAGCAAAAACAGTAGAGTTGTAAAAAAATTCAAGATAAATTTTAGCAGAAAGAATGTCCAAAATTTGCTGCAGAAAATTCCACAGATAAATTACCCCCTTCTATCTGCCCCACTGGGAATACTACTTCGTCTGGGTAACATTTTCTCATTCATGTTAACTCTGAATGCGTTGAAGTTGATAAGGAATGAACATAGGATTGTTCTGACAGACATAACTGATAATATATGCTCGAAGATATTTTTGCTAAATGCGATAAATGATGTAGTGAGGAAAATTCCTGAGGAAGCCCCTCAGTTGTGTAAAATTTCCCTTTTTTGCGTCGCCCAGTTTTGTACTCAGATTTTCTTTTCTCGTGTAACTGCTTATTTGTTTTACGGATGGAAAGATAATGGACAAAGGAGGGTGAAAAATGAGGGTCAGGGGGAGCCCCTCATCGACGGGCAAGGAGAGCGCGCTTCGGCAGCCGCAGGGGTTATCTCGCAAGATGAACAAGGAAGAAGGGAACCCGCAATAACAACTGATTTGAATTGCCGAAAAACAATCAAGAATGCGGAAGAAGCGGGAAGGGAAGAAAAAGTAAACATGCTACAGCACATGTGCGTGCTAAACCAATCCGGATTGATACCAATATTTGTGTACAACAACCTTTTGAAAATTCTCCACTGGGAAGAAAAAAGCATCTCCCTCTTTATTAACTGTTATGTGGTAATTAGCGGCATTCTAACAAAAATTTATGTAAAATTTTTTGTTAAAAAAAAGAAAGAAGAAACATCAAGCGATAAGATGAAGGGCATTTGTCTGTCATCCATGTTCAGTTCCATTGGGGGAAATTCGTATTTTTACGTCCTTTGCACTTCGATTTTTTTCAAAATATTTAGCAGAGCTAATGCATTTTATGAGCACTCCATCAAGCAGTCAATGGTTATGTTAAACACCATGTTGGCTCCATCTGTCTATGTGATACTTTCTAATATTCTGTATGAAGGAATTAAATTACCTTCTGCTATATCTTATAAGGATCTTCTGTACGTGTTGCAGAATAAGTATCTTCTGTTTCCGTCCCTCATGTGGGCTATGTTGCGCATGAGCAATCGATACGGAGTTCTTAAGGTATGGAATGAAGTGACATGTCGTTCAAATGGTTGGATGCACTCCAGGAGGGGGTAGGGGGGGAATTATACGTCTACTCTGTGTGTCGTATGTTCCATCCAATTATGCGTCCGATCCATTCGTTCACATTCAATTGGGAACCATTTAAATACAACATCACAGCGCTTTATTTTATTTCTCCCTTTTTCTCAGTTTGATAAAAACTTACAGCTCTATTTCCTAGTCCAAGCCATGACCCCCCCAAGCTACAACCTCTTCCTCTTGGCGGTAAGATAACAGAGGAAGGATAAAGATGAATACCATTGTGCGATATTTTAACGAAATCATCTTGGTGAAATATGCATATACATGTTTGCGTATATAGCCCTGCATATTTTTTATGATTTTTATCTTTTTTTAAATTTTCTCACATTTTTAGAAAAATTATGGGGAACCAAATAGCATTAGGAAGATTCTCACTGTGTCCTACCCCCTATATCTCGGAGCCTTATACTTTTATGTCTTAGCCCTCTTTAGGTGTTTTAGGAATTGAGGAGGGTAATCATTGGTTGAGCGGGCCATACCGTGCTCTATCATGCAAGTAGTAGATTTATGTTCCCCATTTCCCTGTGGTTTCTGACCTACTCTTTTATGTGGACATGGCCATTACAGCTAACAGTGGAATGTCCCCCCCACTGTTCAGTAAGATGTAGTAGAGGAGTGACATATCATGGGGATCCGTCTTATCATAATAAAACGCACGTGCAAAAGGTAACAACAGGAAAATATAACAAATATATTTTTTTTCTTTTTTCCTTTGTTTTTCTTTTTTCCTTTGTTTTTCTTTTTTCCTTTGTTTTTCTTTTTTCCTTTGTTTTTCTTTTTACAACCTTTGTTTTTCTTTTTTTCTTTGTTTTTTAATGGTCCCCCTTTTTTGCAACCTTTGCTATTAATGTAAGTTAACGCGTCGTTATGATGAATTCTTTTTGTGTATCCTACAGGGGAATGTAGGGTGTGTGTGTGTGTGTGTATGGATAAAGTTAGGGGAGAATGAACGTACATTTTTTGTGTGCCATCGCAATTGGCTTCATATTCTGCAATGTACATTTTCCATCATTGTTGTTTTTTTTTTTTTTGTATTTGTACTTGTGGGAATATGTTCCGCATGTTAAATGCAGGAGTTTCTTCTATGAAATGAATTTATGTCATTTCATGAGGGGGAAAATCGTGGAACATAGAAATTTCCCTTAACATTTTATACAAATTTTTTTTTTTTTACATGGGGCATTTATCTTCTCCATGCACCAGGAAATGCATTTTAAATTTGATTTGATTTATTTTGATTTGTTTTGATTTGATTTGATTTGTTTTGATTTGTTTTGATTTGATTTGATTTGTTTTGATTTGTTTTGATTTGTTTTGATTTGATTTGATTTGTTTTGATTTGTTTTGATTTGATTTGATTTGTTTTGATTTGTTTTGATTTGATTTGATTTGTTTTGATTTGTTTTGATTTGTTTTGATTTGTTTTGATTTGATTTGATTTGTTTTGATTTGTTTTGATTTGATTTGATTTGATTTTTTTTTCTATTTGATAACCGTGTTATTTTCGATAAAAGTTTTTTTTTTTTTTTTCGTTAAAAGTTTTTTTTTTTTTTTTTCTTATGGATAACCGTGTCCTTCTTGGGGCATAGAGAAAATATAAGTATGATTCATAATAAAAAATATATCACATATATTTTCAGTGATATCTGCTCAGCGGCAAGGCATGTGGATCTTGATGTGAACATTCAACGGTTCGATTCCTACGGAAACGGATCTTTGGGGAGTTGGAAGTTCATAGATATAGAAAAGAAACACGCCAAACCCGACCCACTGGCACTCTCCTCCGGGGAAAGGTTCACACCACCATTTATTATTATTCATATATATATATATATATATATATATATATATTGTATATGAATATATATAAAAGGTTTACACCACCAACAACATTTATTATTCATATATATATTTTGTATATAAATATATATAAAAGGTTTATACCACCAACAACATTTATTATTCATATATATTGTATATAAATATATATAAAAGGTTTACACCACGAACAACATTTATTATTCATATATATTGTATATAAATATATATAAAAGGTTTACACCACCAACAACAACATTATTATTCATATATATTGTATATAAATATATATAAAAGGTTTACACCACCAACAACATTTATTATTCATATATATATTGTATATAAATATATATAAAAGGTTTATACCACCACCAACAACATTTATTATTCATATATATTGTATATAAATATATATAAAAGGTTTACACCACCAACAACATTTATTATTCATATATTGTATATAAATATATATAAAAGGTTTATACCACCAACAACATTTATTATTTATATATTGTATATAAATATATATAAAAGGTTTATACCACCAACAACATTTATTATTCATATATATTGTATATAAATATATATAAAAGGTTTATACCACCAACAACATTATTATTCATATATATTGTATACAGAAATATATAAAAGGTTTACACCACCAACAACATTTATTATTTATATATATTGTATATAAATATATATAAAAGGTTTATACCACCACCAACAACATTTATTATTCATATATATTGTATATAAATATATATAAAAAGGTTTACACCACCAACAACATTTATTATTCATATATATTGTATACAAAAATATGTAGTAGGTTTACACCAACAACAACATTATTATTCATATATATTGTATATAAATATATATAGAAGGTTTACACCACCAACAACGACATTTATTATTCATATATATTGTATATAAATATATATAAAAGGTTTACACCACCACCAACATTTATTATTTTATATATATATATTGTATATAAATATATATAAAAGGTTTACACCACCATCAGCATTTATTATTTATATATATTGTATATAAATATATATAAAAGGTTTACACCACCAACAACATTATTATTCATATATATATTGTATATAAATATATATAAAAGGTTTATACCACCACCAACAACATTTATTATTCATATATATTGTATATAAATATATATAAAAAGGTTTACACCACCAACAACATTATTATTCATATATATATTGTATATAAATATATATAAAAGGTTTACACCATCACCAACAACATTTATTATTCATATATATTGTATATAAATATATATAAAAGGTTTACACCACCAACAACCTTTATTATTTTATATATATTGTATATAAATATATATAAAAGGTTTACACCACCACCAACAACATTTATTATTCATATATATTGTATATAAATATATATAAAAGGTTTACACCATCACCAACATTATTATTCATATATATATTGTATATAAATATATATAAAAGGTTTACACCATCACCAACAACATTTATTATTCATATATATTGTATATAAATATATATAAAAGGTTTATACCACCACCAACAACATTATTATTACATATATATATTGTATATAAATATATATAAAAGGTTTACACCACCACCAACAACATTTATTATTCATATATATTGTATATAAATATATATAAAAGGTTTACACCACCGACAACAACATTTATTATTCATATATATTGTATATAAATATATATAAAAGGTTTATACCACCACCACCAACATTTATTATTCATATATATTGTATATAAATATATATAAAAGGTTTACAACACCACCAACATTTATTATTCATATATGTATTGTATATAAATATATATAAAAGGTTTATACCACCAACAACATTTATTATTCATATATATTGTATATAAATATATATAAAAGGTTTACACCACCGACAACATTTATTATTTTATATATATATTGTATATAAATATATATAAAAGGTTTACACCACCAACAACATTTATTATTTATATATATATTGTATATAAATATATATAAAAGGTTTACACCACCAACAACATTTATTATTTATATATATTTTGTATATGAATATATAGAAGGTTTATACCACCACCACCAACATTTATTATTATATATATATATTGTATATAAATATATGCACTCTTGTATATATAGGAAAAAAATATGTTTCTACCTTTTTTTTCCCTTAAGGGAAGGGAGTAGTAAGGGACAAAATAATTTCTTCTTAGAGGAAGGAAGGTAAGGAGAAAGGGAAGGAAGTCAAAATAATCTCTTCTTAGAGAAAGGAAGAAAGAAGTAATCTCTTCTAAGAGGGAGGTAAGAAGGGTTCGGAGTTTAGGTAATCTCTTCTTAGAAGAAAGGGGGGAAAAATATTCTCTTCTCAAAGGAAAAAGAAAGGGACAGAATAATCTCACCTTAGAGGAAGGGGATGCAAAGGATCCTTCTTAGTGGAATGTAGAGGGCAGAATAATCTCTTCTTAGAGGAAGGAAGAAGTAATCTCTTCTTAAGGGAAGGTAAAGTGGAAGGAAGGGACTGAATAATCTCTTCTTAGGGGAAAGTAAGGATTAAGGGAGGAAGGCAAAATAATCTATTCTTAGAGGGGAAGGTAAGGATTAAGGAAGGGTTTAGTTAATTTCTTCTTAGAGGGGAAGGTAAAAAGGGTTTAGGGTTTTGCTAATCTCTTCTTAGAGAAAGGGAAGGAGTAAGGAGTAGTAAGGGACAAAATAATCTCTTCTTAGAGAACGGTATAGAGTAGTTGGGCAAAATAATCTCTTCTTAGAGAACGGTATAGAGTAGTTGGGCAAAATAATCTCCTCTTAAGGGAAAGTAAGGAGTAAGGAGTAGTACGACAAAATAATTTCCTTTTAGAGGGTAAGGTAAAGAGTAGTAGTAGAGCAAAATAATCTCCTCTTAGAGGGGAAGGTAAGGAGTAGTAGGGCAAAATAATCTCTTCTTGGAGTAACGTAGAAAGAAGTAATCTCTTCTTAAAGGAAGGTGAGGAAGTTATCTCCTCTTAGAGTAAGGAGAAGAAAAAGGAAGTGACAAAATAATCTCTTCTTAGAGGAAAGGTAAAGAGTAGTTGGGCAAAATAATCTCTTCTTAGAGGGGAAGGTAAGTTGTTGTAAGGCAAAATAATCTCTTCTTAGAGGGGAAGGTAAGTTGTTGTAAGGCAAAATAATCTTTTCTTAGAGGGTACGGTAAAGAGTAGTAAGGCAAAATAATTCTTCTTCTTAGAGGGGAAGGTAAGCAGTAGTAAGGGCAAAATAATCTCTTCTTGAAGGTAGGGAGTAGTAGGACAAAATAATCTCTCCTTAGAGAACGGTAAGGAGTAGTAGGGCAAAATAATCCCTTCTTAGAGGAAGGAAGAGGAAAAAGTGAAAGAGGGGCCAAATAATCTCTTCTTGGAGGAAGGTCAGAAGAGTTCAGAGTTTAGCTTATCTCTTCTTAGAGGAAGGTAAGGAAGATAATAAAAGGGGAGGGACAAAATAATCTCTTCTTAGAGGGGAAGATAAGGAGAAAGGAAGGGGACAAAATAATCTCTTCTTAGAGGGAAGGGAGCAGTAAAGGCAAAATAATCTTCTCTTAGAGGGGAAGGTAAGGATAAAGTAAAAAGGAGGACAAAATAATCTCTTCCTAGAGGAAGGAAGGTAAGGAGAAGGAGTAGTGAAGGCAAAATAATCTCTTCTTAGAGGGGAAGGTAAAGAAAAATTGAAGGGAGGACAAAATAATCTCTTCTTAGAGGAAGGAAGGAAAATATAGAAGGGGACAAAATAATCTGTTCTTAGAGGAAGGGAGAAAGAAAATAAAACGAGAGGGGCAAAATTATCTCTCCTTAAAAGAAGGTAAGGAGAAGGAAAAGGGCAAAATAATCTCTTCTTACAGAGGGGAAGGTAAGGAGTAGTAGGGCAAAATAATCTCTTCTTAGAGGGAGGTAAGAAGGGTTCAGGGTTTAGGTAATCTCTTCTTAGAGGAGAAGGTAAGGATTAAGGAAGGGACAAAATAATCTCTTCTTAGGGGAAGGAAGAAAGAAAATAAAAGTGAAAGGGGGACAGAATAATCTCTTCTTAAGCGAACGTAAGGGGAAAGTAGAAGGGGACACAATAATCTCTTCTTAGAGGAAGGAAGGTAAGGATTAAGGAAGGGGGGACAAAGTAATCTCTTCCTAGGGGAAGGTAAGGAAAAAATAGAAGGGGTCGAAGTAATCTCCTCCTGGAGAACGGTAAAGAGTAGTAAGTTAAAATAGTCTCTTCTTAGAGGGGACGGTAAGGAGTAGTAGGGCAAAATAATCTCTTCTTAGAGGGGAAAGTAAGGAGTAGTAAGGGACAAAATAATCTCTTCTTAGAGGGGAAGGTAAAGAAAAAGTGAAAGGAGGACAAAATAATCTCTTCTTAAAGGAAGGAAAAAGAAAGAAGGGGACAAAATAATCTGTTCTTAGAGGAAGGGAGAAAGAAAATAAAACGAGAGGGGCAAAATTATCTCTCCTTAAAAGAAGGTAAGGAGAAGGAAAAGGGCAAAATAATCTCTTCTTAGAGGAAGGTAAGGATAAGGAGTAGTAAGGGGCAAAATAATCTTTCCTTAGAGGGGAGGATAAGGAAAAAGGAAGGGGGCAAAATAATCTCCTCTTAGGAGAAGGTAAAGATTAAGGAAGGGACAAAATAATTTCTTCTTAGCGGAAAGGTAAGGAGTAGTAAGGGTCAAAATAAGCTCTTTTTTAAAGAAAGGGGAAGGATTAGTGGGGCAAAATAATCTCTTCTTAGAGGGGAAGGTAAGAAGGGTTCAGGGTTTAGGTAATTTCTTCTTAGAGGAAGGTAAGAAAGGTTCAGGGTTTAGGTAATCTCTTCTTAGAGGGGAAGGTAAGAAGAGTTCAGCGTTTAGATAATCTCCTCTTAGAGAACGGTAAGTAGTAGTAAGGCAAAATAATCTCTTCTTAGGGGAAGGTAAGGAGAAAAATAGAAGGGGGCAAAATAATCTCTTCCTAGAGGGGAAGGATAAGGAGTAGTAAGGCACAATAATTTCTTCCTAGAGGGGAAGGTAAGGAGTACTGAGGCAGAATAATCCCTTTTTAGTGGGAGCTAGGAAGAAATAATCTCTTCTTAGAGGGGAAGGTAAGGAGAAGGATATAGAGAGGGGCAGAATAATTTCTTCTTAGAGAAAAAGAAGGGGCAAAATAATCTCCTCTTAGAGGGAGGTAAAGAGAAGGAGTAGTAGAGCAAAATAATCTCTTCTTAGAGGGGAAGTTGAGGAGTAAGGAAGGGACAAAATAATCTCTTCTTAGAGGGGAAGATAAGGAGAAAGGAAGGGGACAAAATAATCTCTTCTTGGAGTAAGGAAGGGGAAAAAGTGAAAGGAAGGCAAAATAATTTCTTCTTAGAGGAAAGGTAAGGAGTAGTACGACAAAATAATTTCCTTTTAGAGGGGAAGGTAAGGAGTAGTAAGGGCAATATAATCTCCTCTTAAGGGAAAAGAAGGGGGCAAAATAATCTATTCTTAGAAAAAGTACGGAGTAGTAAGGGCAAAATAATCTCTTCTCAAAGGAAGAAAGAAGTAATCTCCTCTTAAGGAAAAAGAAGGAAGGGGCAAAATAATCTCTTCTTAGAGGGGAAGGTAAGGAGTAGTAGGGGCAAAATAATCTCTTCTTACAGGAAGGTAAGGAAGAAAAAGGAAGGGGCAAAATAATCTCTTCTTAGGGGAAGGTAAGGAGAAAAATAGAAGGGGACAAAAGAATCTCTTCTTAGAGGGAGGTAAGTAGGGTTCAGGGTTTAGGTAATCTCTTCTTAGAGGAAGGTAAGAAGGGTTCAGGGTTTAGGTAATCTCTTCTTAGAGGAAGGTAAGAAGGGTTCAGGGTTTAGGTAATCTCTTCTTAGAGGGAAAGATAAGGAGTAGTACGACAAAATAATTTCCTTTTAGAGGGGAAGGTAAGAAGGAGTAGTAAGGGGACAAAATAATCTCTTCTTAGAGGGAGGTAAGAAGGGTTCAGGGTTTAAGTAACCTCTTCTTAGAGGAAGGAAGAAAGCAAAATAAAAGGAAGGGGACAAAATAATCCCTTCTCAAAGGAAGGTAAGAAGGGTTCAGGGTTTAGGTAATCTCTTCTTAGAGGACGGTAAGGAGTAGTGAGGGCAAAATAATCTCTTCTTAGAGGGGAAAGTTAAGGAGTAGTAAGGGACAAAATAATCTCTTCTTAGAGGAAGGTAAGGAGGGTTCAGGTTTTAAGTAATCTCTTCCTATAGGGAGGTAAGGAGGGTTCGGAGTTTAGGTAATTTCTTCTTAGAGGGGAAGGTAAGGAGAAAGTAAAAAGGGGGGCAGAATAATCTCTTCTTAGAGGGAGGTAAGAAGGGTTCAGTGTTTACGTTTTAGGGTTTAGGGTTCAGGGTTTAGGTAATCTCTTCTTAGAGGGGAGGGTAAGGAGTAAGAAAGGGACAAAATAAATCTCTTCTTAGAGGGGAAGGATAAGGAGTAGTAAGGGACAAAATAATCTCTTCTTAGAGGAAGGAAGGTAAGTTGTAGTCGGTTAAAATAATTTCCTCTTAAGGGAAGGTAAGGTGTTGTAAGGCAAAATAATCTCTTCTTAGAGGGGAAGGTAAGTAATAGGGGGATAGAATAATCTCTTCTTACGGGAAGGTAAGGAATTTATCTGTTCTTAAAGGAAGAGAAGGAAGGGCAAAATAAATCTCTTCTCAGAGGTGAAGGTAAGGAGTAGTAAGGGCAAAAATAATCTCTATTCTTAGAGGGGAAGGATAAGAAGTAGTAGGGGATAAAATAATCTCTTCTTAAGGGGAAGGTGAAGCAGTAGTGAGGACAAAATAATCTCTTCTTAGAGGGGAAGGTAAGGAGAAAGAAAGGAAAAGTAGTCTGTTCTTAGAGGAAGGTAAGGAGTAGTAAGAAGGCAAAATAATCTCATCTTAGAGGAAGGAAGGTAAAAAGAAGGAGAGGCAAAATAATCTCTTCTTAAAGGAAGGTAAGAAGGGTTCGGAGTTTAGATAATTTCTTCTTAGAGGAAGGTAAGTAGGGTTCAGGGTTTAGGTAATCTCTTCTTAGGGGTAGGATAAGGAGGTAAGTAGTAGTGGGGCAGAATAATCTCCTCTTAAGGTAAGGAGAAAGGAAGGGACAAAATAATCCCTTCTTAGGATAAGGTGAGGAGAAGGAGGGGGACAAAATAATTTTCTTCTTAGAGGGAGGTAAGTAGGGTTTAGGGTTTAGGTAATCTCTTCTTAGAGGGAGTTAAAAAGGAGTAGTAAGGACAAAATAATCCCTTCTTAAGGAGAAAGGGGAGGAAGTAATCTCCTGTTAGGGGAAGGTAAGGAGTAGTAGGGCAATATAATCTCTTCTTAGAGGTGAAGGTAAGGAAGAAAGAGGAAGGGACAAAATAATCTCTTCTTAGAAGGGAAGGTAAGGAGAAAAGAAGGGGGACGAAATAATCTCTTCTTAGAGGGGAAAGTTAAGGAGTAGTAAGGGACAAAATAATCTCCTGTTAGGGGAAAGTAAAGAGTAGTAAGGAAAAATAATCTCTTCATAGAGAACGGTAAGGAATATAGAGGGGGGACAAAATAATCTCTTCTTAAAGGTAAAGAGTAGTAGAGCAGAATAATCTCTTCTTAAGGGGAGGTAAGGAATAGTAATGTAAAATATTCTTTTCTTAAAGGAAGGTAAGGAATATAGGAGGGGGACAAAATAATCTCTTCTTACAGGAAGGGAAAAGGAAGTTATCTCTTCTTAGAGAACGGTAAGGAGAAGGATATAGAGAGGACAAAATAATCTTTTCTTAGAGGGGAAGATAAGGAGAAAGGGAAGGACGGGACAAAATAATCTCTTCTTAGAAGAAGGTAGAAAGAAGTAATCTCTTCTTGAGGGAAGGAGTAGTGAGGAAAAGTAATCTCTTGTTAAGGGAAGGAGATGAAAAGGATCCTTTTTAGGGGAAAAGAAAGAAGCAAGAAAGAAGGAAGGAAGGAATGATTCAAAGAAAAAAAAAAATTTTCTATATATATTTTTTAATAGTCATGTTCATTATTTTCATTCTTCATAATATATACAAATTGTAGAAGACAAAGAAAAAAAAGAGCAACCATGGCCAATCCCAGCGCCCCAGCAGGGCAGTCGGGGAACCCATTGTGGCAAGAATGGTTAAAGAAGTGGTTAGAGAAAAATAAGGAGAACGTGGGGAAGGGCACTATTACAGTAAGTAAATATAACAGGAAGATGAAGTGAAGAGGGGAATGAATGTGTCCATCATACGTATACATACACACATATACATATATACATGTATATACATATATATATATATACATATATATACATATATATATACATATATATACATATATGTACATATATATGTATGTATATGTATGTGTACTCGCACTTTAGTCTGTATACGTACATTTGTCCTTCTTTTCTTCCTTAATTTCCTCTGTAGGATGCATTATGGAAGGATCTCGAGCCAACGTATGATGCCTTCGTGAAAGAAGTAAAGGAGGCCCAACAGTCTTTTGAAATGGATAAACTCTGTGAGAGTACGGGGCACTTGACTAATGGTGCAGTGTATGTGGATGGCGTGAAGACACTATGTCAAGGCATACTTAAAATACGATATTTCATGAGTGGAGTAAAAACAGAGAGGTGGGGGCTGCTAAGGGGAGTGAGGACGGATCATCCAGCAAAGATTGAGAAGCATATGTCGGCGGACGAAATTTTTAAACGATGTATCGTCGGCATGGTCGGCCTCTGGGATATTTATGGGGAACACTGTAAATTGGGGGACGTCATACAGAAGGTCCGTGAAGATGTGGACACGAAGTTAAGTGTGCACTTGACTTCACGGCATTTAGAAAACTTGAATATGTGTAAAAGCATTACTGCTGAGGGTTTAACTCTTGGTAGAACAGTTCTTGGGGATAGAATTAAAAATTGGGTTAAGGAAGATAAGGGGAGGGCAGAGAGGAAGAAGGGGGATATATATAGCAGGTGGGTGGGTGGAGCAATGTATGTTGGTGAGGGAATGTGTCCTGGGGGGGAGGACGAAAAGAAGAAAGCAAGGAAAGACAATATGGAAGTTATGGCAAAATTTCTCAGTCTATCAGGCGCTAACGCGCACGGGGGGAACAATAGTCAACCGAGTGTGTTGGATGTCCTAATGAACGACAACATTAGAATACCAGACATCACATTAGAAAATGCACTTCTAGGAGTAGTGAAGAAGGATAGTACTGCTGGTGGTGTTACAGTGGACACTGAAGAACTAACCAAGGCAATAACGAAATTACAGACCGCATCCGAAAAAGCACTAAGTAATAAAAAAATAGAAAGAATAGAAAGAATAGAAAGATAGAATATTTGTTGTAGTGGGAAAGAAGGAACTTTTTCCTTCCTTCTACATTCATTTCTTCTTTTCGTTCCTTCTTTTTTTTTTACCTTCCCTTCTTTCCATATAGAGGGTGGTCAATGTAAGGACATAGATGGTTTATGTGATCGCGCACAGTGTGCAATGAAGCAATGGTTCCCAGACAGGGGGAAAAAGGAGGAGCAGCAAGCTGACAGGGTATGGGCACATATATAATTGTCTACTCTATGAGATTATATATTAGTGTACGAAGTGTATGCGCATGCATTATATATGTTTTCATGGGATGAATAAATATACACATACATATATACGCATACACACATACATATATATATGTATATACTTATGTATGTACATGTACACACATACGTATATACGTATGTATGTATATTCATATGCATATATATATATATATATATATATATATTTCTTCAATTGTAGAAGGAAATGTGGAACGAAGTCAAAACGGAAGTTACCAGCCTTTACAATGCCCTGCCTGACAATGGGGGAAGCGACGGCGATGCAGACGATCTGTGCAAGGGCATCATATGCCCCAATGAAAATGCAAATTGTGTAAGCAAAACAACATGCAACATTATGATTAAAGCATTAAAGGAGGTATATAAAGTTGGGGATGATGACACAGCTTCGGGGCCACGCAAATTGAATGATCGAATATTTAAGTCTACCATGCGTTGTGTAATACTCAATGCATTCGCAGAGAAATTAAAACAACATGCTCAGGGGGGTGGTTATGCCTGTGCCGTCGAAGACGGCATAATTAAAGCATTTGCTGCAGCGCAGGAGAATAAGAAATATGAGAAATGGTGTGAGGAGAAAGTTAAGGGGGATGGTTCCTGTCAGCCATGTGGAAAGGAGCATCAGGTGTGCACGGGTTCTAAAATTAGGAATGAACTTCTGTTGGATAGCGTAAAGGAGGAGTTAAACAAGGACTCCAACACCAAAGTGAAATCCACATTCGAAGAAATAAATAAGAAAGCCACTTTATGTGATCGTCTACACTGTGCTATAAACCACTGGAAGACAGCAAAAGGAACACCACAAACACAGATCAACGACGTAAGGAAGAAAATGTACTTGTGTACATATACATATACACATATATACATCTACATAGACATGTACATATACACATATACATACATATATACATGCAAATAGACATATACACATATACATATATGTGTATATATATATATATATATATATATATATATATATATATATATATACGTATGTACATCTACATATATATATGTATGTATACATGTATGCCTATATACATACATGTACAGATGTATACATAAACACGTACATACGCATATACATATATGTATAGATGTACACAAATGTACGTATATACATATACATAAATGTACATACACATATACATGTAAATAGATATGTACATATATACATATATACATGCAAATAGACATATGCACATATACATATATACATACATATATACACACATATATGTGTATATGTATACATCTACATATATACGTATGTATGTATACATATGTATACATACATATGTATATATGCATATGCATTTATGCATATGCATATATATATATATATATATATATATATATATATATATATATATATATATATATATATAACTCCACTTATATAGGAAGAATTTTGGACAGGGAATGATAGCCCCGTGAAGACACTGTGGGATGAATTAGCAGAGAAAATGAAGGCAACTAATGGAACAGGGAATGGAGAATGTGGTTCATTTGAAACTGAAGCTGAGAAGTGGGCATGCAAGTATTTGCATGCCGGCTTTGAAGAACTGTATAAGAAGCCGGAGGCGTCGGCGGCGGCGACGACGCCGACGGCGTCGTCGTCTGTTTTAGACAACCCATCGTTTAGACAAACGATGGGTTGTTTCTTACTTCACTCTTATGCAAAACACATGAAAGAAAAAGCTGTTTGTGACATAGAGGAAGGAATAAAGAAAGCATTCGCAACTGCTGGGAAGGGTATTGGTACTGCCTGCACTGGTGGTAATGGACAATGTATTCCATGCAAATGGGAACAGGAAAAATATGAAAGTTGCGAAATTAGCACAAATGGACAAAGCGGCACCAATGACAAGGTTGAGGACAAATTGAATACCATCATCAATAAGGACACTGACCAAGCACTGAAGGAAGGGACGGAAGCTGTAAATAAACTGAACTTATGTCAACGCTTTGAATGTGTATCTAATAGATGGATCAAACAGAATAATGGGAGTCGCAGTTGGGTAAGGAAATAAACGTTAAGCGCGCATACATATACGTACGTATGCATATGGACATATAAATTTATACATGCATACATATATGCGTGTACATACATATACACTTACACATATGTAGATATAAATATATATATACATGCACTTACATATGTGCATATGTACCGATACACTTAGATGTATATGCATATACATATATATACGTATGTATAAATATATGTATATATATATGTACATATACATATATACATATACATACATGTAAGTGTGTATATATACATGTATATGTGTATATACGTATATGCATATATATATATATATATATATATATATATATATATATATATATATATATATTACTTGTAGAAGGATGTATGGGAACAAGTCAAAACTGAACTCACCCAACTGGTCGCGGCCACATCTGAAGATAAGAGAAAAGTTCTAGTGAATTACTGCGACCTCGGGAATCATACGGACGGAAGGCCGAGAGATAAGGAGGCTTGCCTCCTTATAGCAGCAGGATTAAAAAACCTCTACAATATCACGAACGGCACCGGCACCGACGGTGCCGTTGAGGCATCGTTTCAAAGAACGATGCATTGTGTTTTATTAAATGCCATAGCAGATAAAATGGAAAGCAAGGAACTTACATGTAAAGAGGAAAGGAGTGTGACGGAAGGAATAAATAAGGCATTTGGCAATAGTGGACAAATTAAGGGGGACAATAAGTGCAATGATGATAAATGTTTCACATGTGAGAGGTATACACAGTTGTCAAGTTGCAATGTGAACAGTAACAATGACCAAGTAAAGGCGAAGGTAGATGATTTCCTCGAAAAAGATACTACGCTCCAGAAGGATGCTCTAATTACAACCATATGTAAGTGAACCCAACCACATTCCTCCAACCCAATAACAAATATATGACGATTCCACATCCATCTGTAGAACAGAACAAAAAAAAAACAAAAGTAATAATTTCTTCTCTTTTTTCTTTTCTTTTTTTTTTTTCCTTCCTTTGTATGTGTATGTATTCAGGTAAACCGTGTGATCAGGTGAAATTATGTGAACGCTTAGATTGCATTAGTAAGAAGTATGGACAGATCAGGGGCAGAGCGAATGGGGAACGTTGGGTAAGTGTAACAGACGACCTCAATCATCTATATGTAATCCGCGGCATCATGAATACATATACATATGTATGTACATACATATACATTTATGTATATGCACATATATATATATATATATATATATATATATATATATATATATATATATATATATGCCCCTCACCCCCTAGGATACGATAATTAAGGGCTACGATTGGCTCTTCAATGGATTCGTGGGTCATATGGGGAAAATGATGAATAATGATGAAGTTACTACTCACTGCGAAAAGGACAAAGACAGTAAAAAGTGGGGGACAGACGCCCATGGCGAAGCCAATAAAAAGGCATGTTTGCTTACTGCTGCAGGATTACATCGCATTTCCAGTATTCTGGAAACCTACAGTTTAGGGAACAATGGCACAGTAAAAAATGAAAACCCCTTCGACCACCAGGATACTAAACAATTCGTCTCCTGCTTAATGTTAAACGCTCTTATAAGAAAAATGAAAAAAGAGAGCCCTATTTGTGACATAGACGAAGGAATAAAGAAAGCTTTCGACTCTGCAGAACAAATTAAAAACCAGCATTGCATAAATGGTAAACCTTGCTTTGTTTGCAAATTGGACGTCTATGACAAAATTAAGGATTGCCCCAATGGTAATGGCAATGACAAAGTGAAAGAGAAAATGGATTCATTGCTCACAGACAAAGCTGCCGAAGTCAATAAAACCCTCAAGGACATAACTGATACCGACGGAAATAAAGGTCCCTTGTGTAAGCGTCTCCAATGTTTATCATCAAAGGTACAAGCACTCACTACGTCTACGGAACCACTCAAGAGCAGTGCGGTAAGTATAATAAAATAGAAGAAAAACGAATAAAAGGAATAAAAGGAGTAAAAAGAAAAAGAAAAAAAATTAAAAAATAAAAAAAAAGAAAATTCATATTCGGGGGTGTCAGAATAGGGTGTTAGGGGTATAAGAGTGAAGGTTGTGGGGGTATTAGAATAAGGTGGTACGGGTGTTAGAATAAGGTTTTAGGGGTATAGGAATAAGGTTTTAAGGGTATAGGAGTAAGGTATTCGGGGTATAGGAATGAGGTTGCAGGGGTGTTATAACTCAGATTCCGGGTGTTAGAATAAGGTTGTGGGGGTGCCATAAGCCAGATTCCGGATTTAGGAGTAGGGTTCCGGGTTTAGGAGTAGGGTTCCGGGTTTAGGAGTAGGGTTCCGGGTTTAGGAGTAGGGTTCCGGTTTTAGGAATAGGGTTCCGGGTTTAGGAGTAGGGTTCCGGGTTTAGGAGTAGGGTTCCGGGTTTAGAAGTAGGGTTCCGGGTTTAGGAGTAGGGTTCCGGGTTTAGGAGTAGGTTTCCGGGTTTAGGAGTAGGGTTCCGGGTTTAGGAGTAGGGTTCCGGGTTTAGGAGTAAGGTTTCCGGGTTATTGGAGTAGGGTTCCGGGTTTAGGAGTAGGGTTCCGGGTTTAGGAGGAAGGTTGTAGGGGTATTGGAATAGAGTTTGTAGGGGTGTTAGAATAAGGTGGTAAGGGTGTTAGAATAAGGTGGTAAGGGTGTCCGAATAAGGTGGTAAGTGTGTTAGAATAAGGTTTTAGGGGTGTCAGAATAGGGTCTTAGGGGTGTCCGAATAGGGTCTTAGGGGTGTTAGAATAGGGTCTTAGTGGTGTCACAATAAGGTGATAAGGGTGTTAAAATAAGGTGGTAAGGGTATTGGAATGATGTTGTTGGGGTATAGGAGTAGGGTTTTAGGGTATAGGAGTAAGGTTTTAGGGGTATAGGAATGTGGTTTCAGGGTTTAGGAATAAGGTTCAGGGGTTAGCTTTAGCTGCTTTAGGGGGGGGGAGAGGAAAGACTCCTCGCCGACCGAGACCGGATACTACACACTAACTGCATACTACATACTAATCGGATGGCAGAAAACAGGATAGAAAAAGGAAAAGAAAAAAAGAAAAAGAACGTATACTTATACATATACGTATGTATATGTATGTACATATACATATGTGTATATGTATATATGCATATGCATTTATGCATATGCATATATATATATATATATATATATTCCTCTTTACAGAACGACTTTTGGAAGAAAGGTGGCGAAGTTGAGAAGCTGTGGACAGAATTGTCCACAGCAATGAAGACAAATGGGGACAAAGACAATGGAACTGTATGTGGTCAAATGGAAGATGGCAGTGCCACCAATGGTGGCACTGCCTCCAGACAAGCGACTGACCCTGAAAGGAAAGCATGCCAACATCTTACAGCAGGTTTTAACAAACTGAAGGATTCTTCAACGAATATAGATTCAACTTACCCCATTCTGTCGACCAACCCACTGTTGAGACAAACAGTGGGTTGTTTTCTTCTTAAAGAATATGCAAAACAACTGCAAAAAGACTCAACTTGTGTCATCACTTCTGGTTTAGAGAAGGCATTTAAGGAATGGAATGAAAAAATTAATAAATCTAATGATCCATGCCCGAACGGTAGCCCGTGCATTGACTGTAAATGGGAAGACAATATTGATAATTGCAATGTGCCGGTTGACAAAACCGGCACAGAAACTGCAAAGAACAAAGTTGATGCATTGCTCAAGCAGAAGGAAAACGAAATGAAATCAACTATGGACAAAATAAACGAAACGAAGTCTTTATGTGATCAACTCAAATGTGCCGCACCCAAATGGTTCCAAAACGAAATGAACGGTACTGGTGGTCCCAACAGTGGCAGTGGTGCCGCCAGCACTAGTAGTGGTACGAAGAAGACTTGGGTAAATATTACTATATAACTATGTGCATATACACATATATACATATATATGTATGTACATGTGCATGTATGTATACATATATACGTATATGTATATGTATATACATATATAGACATACATACATATGTACATATACACATATACACTTATATATATACATACACATATATATATACTTATGTATATACATATGTATATACATATATAGACATATAAACATATGTATATACATATATAAACATATACATATATACATATGTATGTATATGTACGTATGTATACATATGTATGTATACATGTATATGTATATATGCATATGCATTTATGCATATGCATATATATATATATATATATAACTTCTTCTTTACAGTGTGACTTTTGGGGGGATGATGGCGTCAGAACAACATTGCAAACCATGTTTGAGAAAATCTCCTCAGAAGGACAGAACAAACCAACGTTAATCACTATTGACGGAATATGCCAAGGTTTCGGTGATGGTAATGAACGAAGTGTTGAAAGAAAAGCTTGTAATCACATCGTGGCGGGACTAAAATACATTGATGGCATTAAGCCCAATGGTACTGGTGGTGAAGACAAGCAACTGCTCGATAGAGCAGTTGCTTGCATTGCTCTTAACCTTTATGCTGATCAAATAATTGCAAAATCTAATGATAAATGTCCCATTGATGAAAAAATAGTACAAAAAATGTTTAATGATTGGAATGTAATTAAGAGAGCTTCGTCTTCGTGTAATGGTGTTAGTAATAAAGACTGCTTTGAATGTAAAAGGGTACCCACTTCAGACTTTAAGGATTGCAAACTAAGTGTTGCAGAAACTTTGATTAAAACAACATCACCGCCAAATGGAGATTGCAAAACTAACGCAACTGAAGTGAAGACTAAAATGGAAGGTCTCCTCCTCAAGGACGACGCCGTCAAAATGGAACCAACATTAAAGGAAATAAATAAAATGGACTCTTTCTGTAGTAGAATGCAATGTGCAGCAAAACAATACTACGCAAAAAAAAATGGTGGACAAAGCACCGGAGTGAAATGGGTAAGTGGAAACCAACATCAATAACATTAACAACAAATATACACATATAGTTTTATATATGTATATGTATACATATATATATAAATCTATATATGTTTATATATGTATATATATGTATATGTATATATGTATGCACATATATGTATATATATATATATATATATGTATGTATATGTATATATATGTATATATGTATATATGTATATATATATGTATGTATATGTATGTATATGTATATATATGTAAATATGTATATGTATATATGTATAATGAAAATTTGATGAAAAGGAAGAAAGTGAAATTAAAAAAACAAAATAAAGAAAGGAAGTCAGATTCCGCGTTTAGAATGAGGTTGTAGGGGTGTTGGAATAAGGTGGTAAGGGTGTTAAAATAAGGTTGTAGGGGTGTTGAATAAAGTTGTAGGGGTGTTGGAATAAGGTTGCTGGGGTGCGAAAATTCGGATTCCGCGTTTAGGGGGAAGGTTGCTGGGGTGTTGGAATGATGTTGTTTGGGGTGTTGGAATAATGTTGTTGTGGTGTTGGAATGATGTTGTTGTGGTGTTGGAATGATGTTGTTGGGGTGTTGGAATGATGTTGTTGGGGTGTTGGAATGATGTTGTTGTGGTGTTGGAATGATGTTGTTGGGGTGTTGGAATGATGTTGTTGTGGTGTTGGAATGATGTTGTAGGGGTGCCAGAATATTGTTGTAAGGGTGCCAGAATATTGTTCTAGGGGTGCCGGAATGATGGTTGTAGGAGTGTTAGAATAAGGTTGTAGGGGTGTTAGACGTAAGGTTGTAGGGGTGTCAGAAGTCAGATTCCGGGTTTAGGAGTAAGGTTGTAGGGGTATTAGATTAAGGTCTTAGGGGTATAGGAGTAAGGTTTTGGGGGTGCTGGAATGAAGGTCTTAGGGGTCTAAAAATAAGGTTTTAGGGTATAGGAATAAAGTTTTAGGGGTATAGGAATAAGGTTTTGAGGGTATAAGAGTAAGGTTCAGGGGTTAGCTTTAGCTGCTTTAGGGGGGGAGAGGAAAGACTGCTCGCCGACAGAGACCGGATACTACATAACCTACCACCAACCAACATACTAACACAACCAACACAACCACAACACAACCAACATACTAACATAACCAACATACTAGCACAAACCAACCTACTAACACAACCAACATATTAACACAACCAACCTACTAACATAACCAACATACTAACTTAACCAACATACTGACACAACCAACATACTAACACAACCAACATACTAACACAACCAACATACAACCACAACACAACATACTAACATAACCAACATACAACCACAACACAACATACTAACATAACCAACATACTAACACAACCAACATACTGACACAACACAACATACTAACACAACCAACATACTAACACAACACAACATACTAACACAACACAACATACTAACATAACCAACATACTAACACAACCAACATACTAACATAACCAACATACTACAAACACAAAGAGAAAAAAAAAAAAAAAAAAAAAAAAAGGGACATATATATACACATATATGTACATATGTATATGTATATATGTATATACATGCATGTATGTATATGTATATATGTATATATATATGTATACACATATGTGTATACATATGTGTATACATATACATATATATTTTTTTCTTTCTTTTTCTTTTCTTTTTTTATGATCAGAGTGAAATAAAGGGTGTTGTTGATGATGAATTAAAGAATCTTCTACAGAATATTACGAATGATAAGAATTGGGAACAAACGACGTTTGACCAATACTGCAAGGAGAATATTGGTTCTTCTTGGTCAACCGACACCGAAGGAGAAAAAAAAGCTAAGCAAAAAGCTTGTAAGCTTTTTGCTTCAGGTTTAAATCACATTTCTGATATTAAAAACGACAGCAACAACAAAATTGATGAGGTACCACTTAAACAAACTATGATGTGCGCAGCACTTAATCTTTATGCTGATCAATTAACAAAAAATGCAAAAGATCAATGTCCTCTAGATAATAAAAAATTGAATGACGCAATACAACACGCTTTTGATAAAAATAATGCCATTATGAATGGAGGATCTCAGTGCTCAACTGGTACTAATGCTGCTAATTCTTGTTTTGTTTGCAAAAGACATGACAGTTTTCCCGATTGCAAAATTGGTCATGACAAAATAGGGGATAAAATGACCAATCTCCTCCTCGAGCAAGACAACTCCAACACCGCATCCAACAACAACCAGGAAAAAACACTAGAGAAAATAAATAAAATAGAAACTTTCTGTACTCAAGTCCAATGTGCAATCAAACAATACGGAAAAGATAAAAAAAAAACAGACCCCAATGGAACAGTGACTTGGGTAAGGGAACCCATATTATTAACAACTACATATATATATACTTATATGTATATATATATGCATATGTATATATATATGTATATATGTATATGTATATATGTATATGTATATATATATGTATATATATGTATGTATATGTATATACATATAAGTATATATGTATATGTATACACATATGTGAATACATATGTGTATACATATACATATATATTTTTTTTTTTTCTTACTTTCTTTTGTTCTATGTTTAGAATGCCTTGAGCGGTGAGATCGCAAGGGAATTAAAAGAACTTTTAGAATATATGACGGAGGGACAGAGTCAACAGGAACTCCTAAAGTACTGCGACAACGACGCTAATTGGAAGAATTTAGGCCATAAACAAAGCAAAACAAATAAAGCAGCTTGTTTGCTTTTTGCTGCAGGACTGCAGCACATTTATACCCATGGTAATGGCCGTGTTAACGGCCCATCGTTTGAACAAACGATGGGTTGTTTATTTCTTAAAGAATATGCAAAACAATTGCAAACAATGGCAAATAAGAAGAAACAAGGAAATAGTTGGGTACATCCTAAATGTGACATAGATAAGGGCATAGAACATGCTTTCAATCAAAGTAATGCCATTATGAGTGCAACATCTCCATGCAACAAGAATGGTAGTACTAATTCTTGTTTTGTGTGCATACAAAACGAAGGTTATGAAACTTGCAGAATTGGCACTGACAGTGTAAAGGGCAATGTGGAACCACTACTCCAATCAGAACAAACCCATATGCAACAAACATTAGAGAATACAGTCTGTCCCATCCTTATTACGGATCTCCTTACCCCTTTTCTTCCTTTGGCTCCTGTCTCCATTGGTCTTTCTGCTATGGCTTATTACCTTTGGAAGGTAAGATAAAAAAAAAAAAAAAATAATGAAAAAAAAAATTTTTTAATGGTTAATAAAATAAAATAAAAAATTAATGTGAAAAAAAAAAAAAAAATTAATGGACAAAATTAATTGTTAAAAGGAAAAAAAAAATTTTTTTCATGGTTAAAAGGAAAAAAAAATTTTTTTAATGATTAAAAGGAAAAAAAAAATTTTTTTAATGGTTAAAAGGAAAAAAAAATTTTTTTAATGGTTAAAAAAAAAAAAAATAAATTTTTTTAATGGTTAAAAAAAAAAAAAATAAATTTTTTTAATGGTTAAAAGGAAAAAAAAAATTAATTAATGGTTAAAAGGAAAAAAAAAAAAATAAAATAAAATAAATGTGTAAAAAGAACATTTCACAATCTTCTTAACAAAAATATCTTCTCATTTTTTTTTTTTTTTTTTTTTTTTTTGTTAGTATTTTGGTCCTCTTGGTAAAGGAGGACCACGCTTCCGAAGATCTCCTGCTGAAATACGCGGTCCATCGGTGCAGGAACAACTCCTTGATCATGTGCAGCAAGATAGTTCACATGAATATCGATTGGTGAAGGAACGAAAACCTCGTTCTGTTCCAACGAGAACGAAACGTTCTGGTCGCGTGAATCGTCGCACGATTATTGAAATTCATTTTGAAGTGTTGGATGAATGTCAAAAAGGGGACTCACAATTGGCTCAGAATGATTTTCTGGAACTTTTGGTTCAAGAGTTTATGGGAAGCGAATTAATGGAAGAAGAACAGGTTTCTAAGGAAGAGGTTCTTATGGAAGGGGTTCCTTTGGAACGAGTTCCTATTGAACGTGTTCCAATTTTAGGTTCCGTGTTTATGGTTTAGGGGGTTATGTTTCATGGTTTAGGGTTCATGGTCTCAGGTTCACAGTTTAGGGTTCACAGTTTAGGGTTCACAGTTTGGGATTCACAGTTTAGGGTTCACAATTTAGGATTCACAGTTTAGGGTTCAGGGTTCAGGGTTCAGGGTTTAGGGTTCAGTGTTTAGGGTTTAGGGTTTAGGGTTCAGTGTTTAGGGTTTAGGGTTTAGGGTTCAGGGTTTAGCGTTCAAGGGTTCCGGGTTCATGGGTTTAGGGTTGACGGTTTAGGGTTTATTGTTTAAGATGAAGGATAATGGTTTCACACCTTTTGTCTTTTTTTTTTTTTCCTTTTTTTCCTTTTTATATTTTCTTGAAAAAAAAAGAAAAAGAAAGATTCTTTCTTCCACCTTTATTTCTTATTTTGTTTGTAACATTCCTTTCTTTTTTTTTTTTTTTTTTTGTTGGTGAAAAGACACCCTTTTGTTTATAGAAAAAAATAAAAAAAAACATTCTTTTTTTTTTTTAAGAACACACATTCCTTTTTTTTTTTCTTTTTGCGCTTGCGAAAAATATTTCTTCCTTTTTTTTTTTAATTTTTTTTTCTTTATTTATTTCTTCTTTTCCTTAAATTATGTTTCCATCTTTGCGAAAAGTTGCCCCCAATAGTTGTTATATCTTGTTCTCGTAAAAAAAAATGTATGGGACATCCGCGCGCGAGCGCCAGCGCCCCCCAGCGCGGACACTATATTACAGTTTCCGTGGCAAAAAAGTGTGGAAGAACGCTAGAACATTCATATAATTAGAACTTTAAAAAAAATAAAATAAAATAAAATAAAATAAAAAAAAAAAAAAAAAAAAAAAAGCAAATAATGGGGAAAAAAAAAAAAATTGTATATTGTATTCATAATATTTTTCGTGTAAAAAAAAAAATATAATGGTTCCATATAATCATATAAACCATGTCTATACAATAATCATTATAAGATGTTACTAAAGCAATTACAAAAAATGTGATGATATTCATGCTAAAAAATTACATACACACCAAAAAAAAAAAAAAAAGGAAAAATTCATGATTTAATTTTTTGGAATGGGAAATTTTTTTTATTTCGCATGACATAAGTGTTGAATTTTTTCTTTCCGCACCTTCTTAACGTTACACATATGGGATGAATAAATTTCTGTTGGTACACCCTAAACCCTGAACCCTAACCCCTGAACCCTAAACACTGAACCCTAAACCCTAAACCCTAAACACTGAACCCTAAACCCTAAACCCTAAACACTGAACCCTATACCCTAAACCCATGAACCAATAAACCCTAAACCCTGAAACCATAGACCGTGAAACCCTAAGCCCTGAACCCTAAACCCGAAACCCTAAAACCATAAACCCTCAACCCTAAACTGTGAACCCTAAACCCTAAAACCTGAACCCTAAAACCTGAACCCTAAACCCTAAACCCTAAACCCTAAACCCTGAAACCATAAAACCTGAACCATAAACAATGAACCCTAAACCCTTAACCTTGTACCCTTAACCTAAACCCTGAAACCATAAACCTTAAACCCTAAAACCCTGAACACTTAACCCTATACTCTAAACCCTGAACCCTGAACCCTGAACCCTGAACCCTGAACCCTAAAAGCCTGAACCCTGAACCCTAAACCCTAAAAGCCTGAACCCTAAACCCTGAACCCTAAACCCTAAACCCTAAACCTTTGAACCCTAAACCCTAAACCTTTGAACCCTAAACGCTAAACACTGAACCCTATACCCTGAACCCTAAACCTAGAAACCTAAACCCTGAACCCTAAACCCTAAAACCTAAACCCTGAACTCTAAACCCTGAACCCTAAACCCTAAACGCTAAAACCAGAACCCTAAACCCTAAACGCTAAACCCAGAACCCTAAACCCAGAACCCCAAACCCTAAACCCTTAAAACCTAAACCCTGAAATCTAAACCCTGAAACCTAAACCCTGAAACCTGAACCTTGAACCCTGAAACCTACACTTTGAACCCTAAACACTGAACCCTAAACCCTAAACCCTGAACCCTAAACCCTGAACCCTGAACCCTAAACCCTAAACCCTAAACCCTAAACCCTGAACCCTAAACCATGAACCCTAAACCCTCAACCCTAAACCCTGAACCTTAAAACCCTAAACCCTAAACCTAAACCCTGAACCCTAAACCCTAAACCCTAAACCCTAAACCCTGAACCCTGAAACCCTAAACCCTGAACCTTAAAACCCTAAACCCTAAACCCTGAACCCTAAAACCTAAACCATAAACCCTAAACCCTAAACCCTAAACCCTAAACCCTAAACCCTAAACCCTAAACCCTAAACCCTAAACCCTAAACCCTAAATCCTGAACCCTAAACCCTAAACCCTAAATCCTGAACCCTAAACCCTAAAACCCTGAACCCCTAAACCCTGAACCCTGAATCTTAACCCTTGAAACAGTAAAGGCCGAACCCATAAACTGTAAAAGCTAAACCCTAAACCCATGAACCCTGGATCCACTACGTATGGGTCACTTCCAATAAGATCTCTGTAGGTTGTTGTTATATTTATTTATGGTGAGGTAGATTAATTTATAATTTTTACTTTAGGTGGAGGGGAAGTAATTCATATTGTGGAAAAGGAAATAAAGTTGAAGGAAGGAAAGGTGAAAGAAATAAAATTAGAAAGGGAATGGGGTTAGTAAAATAGAAGGAGGGAATAATATAAGAATGCAGGCAGGGGGGCGTTCACATAGAGGAGGTTTGTCACTTATAATAAAAGGTTTTAGGGGGGAAAGTGAGGTGGGGTATGGAAGAGTGAAGTATTCAATAAGTGCAATTGGATGATACATGTTCTATTTATGTGAAATATGATTTCATTCGTTTTTTTAGGGTAGGATGTTGGCAATGCTTTTCCCTTTTTTGTCGAATAATGTAATTTTCAATTTTTCCTCTTTAGAAAGGGATGTGGGGGAAATTACTTTTTTTTTTTTTTTAAAGGGAAGAGAATGTTTTTCTATCTTCAAAAATTGAAGAAGAGGAAAAGAAGGAAAAAAGGTTTAAGTGGGAAATGGAATACAATTTTTAAGGAAGAAGGAAAAGTTTTGTTTAAAGGAGGGAAAAGGAAGTAAGAAGGAAGGTTCTTTTTCCTCGTTTATTAGAACAATAATATATGGCCTGGTTTTTTAGCCACCTTTAGGGGGGAGAAAAAGAATCTTTTTTTTTTTTTTTTACGTGTTTAAAGGGGGAAAACAATCAGGGTTTTACAGGTAAGGAAAGAAGGTTTAAAGGGGGAAGAAAAAGAAGGTTCCTCAAAGGAGGAGAAAAGAAAGAAGGTTTCTTGAAGGAGGATAAAAGGAAAGAAGGTTTCTTAAGGGAGAAAGAAGAAAGAAGGTTCTTTTTCCTCGGTTTTTTTAGAACAACAATATATGGCCTGGTTTTTTAGCCACTTTTTGGGGGAGAGACGGAAGCTTTTTTCTTTTATAGTTTTAAAGGGGAAAGGAGAAGGAAGCTTCCTTTTTTTAATAGGTTTAAAGGGAGAAAGACAAAGAAGCTTTTCAGAGGGGTAAGAACAGAAGGTGTTTGAAGGAATAAGAATGTATTTTAAATGTATAAAGAAGAAAGAAGTAATTAATTAAAATGGAGACAGGAGGGACCGTTAAGTTACCTTCTGATTTGGTCTATGAGGCGTTCGAAGTGGATGGGGATCCTTATGAATTCCGGAGGCATGGTTGTAACCGGATGAAGTTGGAAGGAGAGGTGCAGTATTCATTACAGTCCTTCCCTAAGATTAAAGATATAAGCAATAAATTTGTGAGAAATTATTGTTACGCATGTGAAATGGGGAGTGACAACCCTGCGTTTGGGGAACGTTGTAAGTTTCTATATTATTGGGTTGGTGGTAAAGTTGGGGAGAAATTGATTGATTCTGCATTCCCAGGTGCTATGAATACAATTTTCTATGACTCTGTGAAATCTTCGTGTAAGTGTGAGTGTAAGAATTTATATCCTAACATTGACAAAGAACTCTTTGACCAAGCCAAAATATTGCACGACTACTACTACAATTACAAAAAATTGCTTAGTTTGGACAGCACTGAATGTAAAAAATATTGCGACGCGGACAAATGCGGAACCGCCTACGACGAAGCTGTAGCAGCACATTCGGCGATCACTGCGAAGTGCGGAACTATGTCTGGTTTTGACTATTGTGACAACTTGGTTCAGGAGTATAGGGAGAAATTTGAAAACGGAGGACCGAAACCATTACCATGTCCCGTGAGGGAGGAAAAGGAAGTAATGCCTGTGGTGAGTTGAAAAACATGTTTCCAGTAATATGGAGAGGGCAGGGAGGGATCATTTATTCCGGGGGACGGAATAATTTTTTGCGTGGTACTTTTTGAAGTTGTTAGACCAAGTGCCACTTTCCGTAAGTGGAAAAAGTGGACATGAATTCTTCTTGGACGTAATCTTCTTCAACCCCTAGGAGAAAATCATACCCCCATCAAAAAAAAAACATAAAAATAAACAGATGTATATATATGTATATAATTCATCCCCCCCGTCTTCCTTCAAATTACATTTATAGGTACAAGTAGTCCAAATACCGACGGTCAAGGAGAAACCCCCTTTGACGGTAAGTCCATTTTGTCTATAGTTGTTGATTTAGTGTTTAGGGTTCAGGGTTTAGGGTTTAGGGTTCAGGGTTTAGGGTTCAGGGTTTAGGGTTCAGGGTTTAGGGTTTAGGGTTTAGGGTTCAGGGTTCAGGGTTCAGGGTTTAGGGTTTAGGGTTCAGGGTTTAGGGTTTAGGGTTCACAGTTTAGGGTTTAGGGTTCAGGGTTCAGGGTTTAGGGTTCAGGGTTTAGGGTTTAGGGTTTAGGGTTCAGGGTTCAGGGTTTAGGGTTTAGGGTTCAGGGTTTAGGGTTCAGGGTTCAGGGTTTAGGGTTCAGTGTTTAGGGTTCAGGCTTTAGGGTTTAGGGTTTAGGGTTTAGGGTTTAGGGTTCAGGCTTTAGGGTTTAGGGTTCAGGGTTTAAGTTTTAGGGTTTAGGGTTTAGGGTTTAGGGTTCAGGGTTTAGGGTTTCTAGGTTTAGTGTTTAGTGTTTAGGGTTCAGGGTTTAGGGTTCAGGGTTTAGGGTTGAGGGTTTAAGTTTTAGGGTTTAGGGTTTAGGGTTTAGGGTTTAGGTTTAGGGTTCAGGGTTTAGGGTATCCAGGTTTAGGTTTCATGGGTTCAGGGTTTAGGGGTTCAGGGTTCAGGGTTGAGGGTTTAGGGTTTAAAGTTGAGGGTTTAGGGTTTAGGGTTTAGGGTTTAGGGTTTAGGGTTTAGGGTTTAGGGTTTATGGTTTAGGTTTTAGGGTTCAGGGTTTAGGGTTTAGGGTTCAGGGTTTAGGGTTTAGGGTTCAGGGTTTAGGGTTCAGGGTTCAGGGTTTAGGGTTCAGTGTTTAGGGTTTAGGGTTTAGGGTTCAGGGTTCAGGGTTTAGGGTTCAGGGTTTAGGGTTTAGGGTTCTGGGTTCAGGGATTAGGTTCCATGTTTTAGGGTTTAGGGTTGCTAGGTTTAGTGTTTAGTGTTTAGGGTTCAGGGTTTAGGGTTCAGGGTTTAGGGTTTCTAGGTTTAGTGTTTAGTGTTTAGGGTTCAGAGTTTAGGGTTCAGGGTTTAGGGTTCAGGGTTTAGGGTTCAGGGTTTAGGGTTCAGGGTTTAGGGTTCAGGGTTTAGGGTTCAGGGTTTAGGGTTCAGGGTTTAGGGTTCAGGGTTTAGGGTTCAGGGTTTAGGGTTCAGGGGTTAGGGTTCAGGGTTTAGGGTTCAGGGTTTAGGGTTCAGGGTTTAGGGTTCAGGGTTTAGGGTTCAGGGTTTAGGGTTCAGGGTTTAGGGTTCAGGGTTTAGGGTTCAGGGTTTAGGGTTCAGGGTTTAGGGTTTAGGGTTTAGGGTTTAGGGTTCAGGGTTCAGGGTTTTGGGTTTAGGGTTCAGGGTTTAGGGTTCAGGATTTAGGGTTTCCAGGTTTAGGTTCATGGTTTTTGGGTTTAGGGTTCAAGGTTTTGAATTCAGGGTTTAAGGTTGAGGGTTTAGGGTTCAGGGTTTAGGGTATCCAGGTTTAGGTTTCATGGGTTTAGGGTTTAGGGTTTCCAGGTTTAGGTTCATGGTTTTTGGGTTTAGGGTTCAGGGTTTTGGATTCAGGGTTTAAGGTTGAGGGTTTAGGGTTCAGGGTTTAGGGTATCCAGGTTTAGGTTTCATGGGTTTAGGGTTTAGGGTTTAGGTTTAGGGTTGAGGGTTTAGGGTTTAAAGTTGAGGGTTTAGGGTTCAGGGTTTTGGGTTTAAGGTTTAGGTTTCAGGGTTCAAGGTTTAGGAAGAAGTTTTGAAGGGTGTTGGAATGATGTTTTAGTGGTGTTATAGTAATGTTTCAGGGTTTAGGAAGAAGATTTTGGAGGTATAGAAATGAGGTTTTAGGGGTTTAGGAGTAAGATTGTAGGGGTTTCAGAATAAGGTTGTATGTTATACGAATAAGGTTGTAGGTTGTTGGAATATGTTTTTATGGTGTAGAAGTCAGATTCCGTGTTTAGGAGTAAGCATTCTAGGGTAAAGAAGTAGGATTCCAGTTTTAGTTTTAGGTGTTTAAGGAGGAATTAAGGAATGAAAGGAAAAAGAACTATGTAATATGTACTCTTATATACATTAATATTTATATGTATATATATTTATTTATATTTTGCTCTTTTTTTTCTTTTTGCTACAATTTTTTATTTATAGAACGACATGTTGGATAATTTGCCCTCAAGAATCTTGTATAAGAAATTCGAGAATAAGGAGGGGAAGGATAAGTGCGACACTGGGAAGGTGAATGATGGGAGGGCGCATTTGAAATCCACATTGGGGGACTATAACTGTGTGGGTGATTGCATAGAAAAGGTTATGTCCGCATGGTGTTATATAAATGGAAATGTGAATGAGAATAATAGCCTTTCGTATGATGAGTTCCATAATCTTTTCTATTCATGGTTAGGGGAGGAATTGCGGATGCGCATAGCAGGCGAGAGTAGTCGATTTGAGAATATTGCGAAGAATGTCCATGGTGCACTGGAGAGAATGCATGATGGTAAGGAGTGTGAGGACATGTGCAAGGACATATACCTAAAAAAGAAGCAGGAGGATGATGACGGCACTTTCGAACACATTAAATTATTAGCTGAATACTTCACAGACTCCAAAAAGTTGAAAGAGCAATTAGGAAATGATAGTACTGAGAAGAAATGTGAAGAGGCCTATGATGACCACCTAAAACAAATTAAAAATGCATGTAAAGCTATAGGAGGGAAATGTTCCAATGGTAGTAGGAGTGAAGAATATTGTAAATGGTTTCATAAGCACAATAAGATAAATGAGGAAAGTGGTGACAAAAAATACTGTGATCAAACAGAATTGGACAAATTAACATGCACACCAGTGAAGTGGGTCAAGTCCTCCGCTTCTTCTGGTTACGGATATTCCACGGGAAACCAGAACACTGGAAGTCCCAGACCAAGTTCGGTTTCATCTTCTGCAAGAGACGCTTCTGCTGGTGGTAGTGGTGGTGGTGTAGGTGGCATGGTTGGTGGTGGATTAGTTTCTGTAGCCTTACCAACCATCGGTTTCTTTTTATACAAAGTAAGTACATTACATTATAATATATACATATACATACATATATATACATATATATATACATATACATATATACATATACATATATACATATATATACACGTAGATATACATATATATATATGTATATACATATATACATACGTATATACATATACATATATATGTGTATGTATATGTGTATACATATATATCCTTCCCCTTGTTTTTTTTTTTTTTTTTTTTTTAGTATACTGATGTATTTGATGGAATAAAAAAATCCCTCTTTGGTGGACTCAATAATAGAAATAGGGGAAGAAGATCTATTGGTCGACGACAACACTTTGACGACACTTTCACAGAGAATGATTCTTCTACACTAGGACACGACGGTTCCACCCTAGGAGATGGTTCCACCACCCTCGGTGGGGAATCGTCCACTTTAGGTGGTAGCTCCACCGATATTTCTACCATCTATAATGATGATGATGATGGAGAACGACGACGTCGACCATCACCACCCAGAAGAACACGGGTAACAAATAATAGAAGACCAGAGAATATACGTTATTATGCCACGTAATATTCCTTCACTCTTTCCTTTTCTTTTATTCCTTTTATATTCCTTTTCTTTTTCTTTCCTTTTTATTCCTTCCTTTCCTTTTCCTTTTCTATTTCCTTTTCTTTTCCTTTTCTTTTTCTTTTCCTTTTCTTTTTCTTTTCCTTTTCCTTTTTCTTTTCCTTTTCTTTTTCTTTTCCTTTTCCTTTTCCTTTCCTTTTTCTTTTCCTTTTCCTTTTCCTTTCCTTTTTCTTTTCCTTTTCTTTATTCTTTTTTTCTTTTTTTTTTTCCCTTCGTTGGTAGCACACCGCGTGCTATTCTTAAAAAGAAAAAAAGAAAGGAAAAAAAAAGAAAGAAAAGAAAGTGAAGGAAAGAAAAAAAGAATGAAGAGACAGGAAGAAAAAAAAGAAAAGAAGAAAGGGCTCTAAAATGAATTAAGGCCTTTTACAAAATGAAGCCATTCGCGATGGGTTCTATTATCAGTTTTGAATAAATTTTTTTTCTAATTTTTTTTTGAACAATGCGCTCTGTATATAACTTCGTTGGTTGCTGTGCGCCGCCCCTTTTTTTCATATATATATTTTTTATCTTTTTTTTTTTTTTTTTTTTTGGAAAATCTCCCTGAGTAGCTCCTCAATCTCGCAAAGCCCAACATGGTCATGGAACCCACTTCACATGGTTAATTTGGGAAGTTTGTGGATTAAGAAGTTCGGGCATTGACGAGATACATCATTCGGCAGAATAGATGAAGGACGGACGACTCGTTCTCTTCCTCCGCTGCTCCGCATTCAAAAAGCGCAACTGCCATTGCAATTGTGCAATGTGCTTTAGGCGTCACACCCACCCCTCCTTGACGGAACGTTAAAACTTTGCAGAGGGAGTGTTGTTAATTCGTCTTCTCACTTTTCCCCTGCCGGTAAAATAA